>NW_027249451.1:0-178404 GCF_030848795.1 Temnothorax nylanderi | reverse complement strand
TACGTCGAGGATGGACTCGCAGCCCAGACCACTTCTATGTTACAACGAGAGACCTGCATATCAATTTATGAGCTTGGATGTCATTGGCATTAACGATCCGGTTGTCGAAAAATCTCGAAAGGACTATGATGCACAAGTTCGAGAACGTTTGTCGAGACCGTCATAACCAACGATGAAGGACGTTATGAAGTATGTCTGCCTTGGATTGAATCGCCACCCTGCTCTGCCGAACAACCATGATCTTGCGGAGAAGAGACTCGTTACGACCACGAAGAGGCTCAAAGCTTCGGGAATGTATGCTGACTATGATCGAGTTCTCACAGACTGGCGAGAGAAGGGAATCATTGAGTTGGTGCCTGCCGACGAAACAGAGATAAAAGGTCACTATCTTCCACATCGAGGAGTCGTCAAGGAAGGCAGCTCCACACCGCTCAGGCCTGTATTTGATACGTCAGCCAAGGGCAGAGACTCTCCATCGTTAAATGAATGTTTGGAAAAAGGGCCTAACTTGATTGAATTAATTTCGTCTATACTTTGCGTTTTAGAAAAGAAAAATTCGGTATCATCGCTGACATTGAAAAGGCTTTTTTGCAAATATGTTTGAACAAAAATGATCGTGATTATCTCAGGTTTCTATGGTATGATGAGCTCGGGAGAATAATTACTTATAGACATGTTCGAGTAGTTTTCGGTGTAACATGTAGCCCTTTTCTTCTCGGAGCAGTAATTGACTTCACTTGAGAAAACTAATGTCAGACGAGAAACATAAGTCGAATATGGTAAATGCGATAGACAATATCCGTAAATTATTGGAGAGTTTTTACGTAGATAACTGTGTGACTAGTTTGGGTACGATGAAAGAAGTGACGGATTTATGTATGACGCGAGTTACGCTATGCTCCAGGGAGCGTTTAACCTTAGAGGGTGGGAGCATACCGGTGCAATGACGGGAGCGGAGGATATTCAGTGTTGAATGATTTGGAATAAGCGCTGTGATTCTTTACGTCTGGTAGTGCCTCCCGTTGAATCGGCATTAAATGAAAAAATTACGAAACGCACCATTTTATCGTTTAGTTTGCTCATCGCATTTTGACCCTCGGGATTTGTTTGCCCTGTCATGATATGTCCTAAACTTTTATTACAGAAAACTTGGATCTCAAAAGTGAAGTGGGATGAGGAATTGAGCGAGGAAAATCAAAATGAGTTTAAAAAATGGCTGAAAAGTCTATCGTCACTGAGGGAGTTACATTTCCTCGATGGGCCTTTCGCTCTTCAGATCCAGGAGCTAATGTTACCTTCCATGTATTTTGCGATGCAAGTAAAAAAGCGTATGCAGCTGTGATGTATGCCCGGACAGAGTACGACTCTCATGTAAATGTTACTTTGGTTGCAGCTAAAGCTAGGGTGGCTCCAGTCTCACCAGTTACAACTCCTAGACTCGAGTTACTGGCCGCTTGTACGGGCACGAGATTAGCCGACTCTAACCTAAATTCACTGAGGATGGAAGACAGAGAAGTAACATATTGGTGTGATTCTGGTACAGTCTTATATTGGATTCAAAGAAATTGTCCTTGGGCACCCTTCGTAGAAAACCGAGTTAAAGAAATAAGAAGTCTTTCGAAAGTTGATTCATGGAGACATGTTCCTGGAGATCAAAATCCCGCAGATCTCCATCGCGTGGGTGTGATGTGAGCACTCTCATAAAAGTTAACTGGTGGGACGGGCCAAGCTGGCTTAAAAAGGAGCATCAGAGTGGCCTATGTCGAATGTCACCTACCAAGAAGATGAGATTAAAAGTGAGATCCGTAAAACCGCTAGTAAAAACTCCGATAACGAGACTGAGATTATTTCGGTAATGTCTAATGTTAGTCATGATGTAAAAGTTGAACCTTTTTATGTTCCGAGAGTTTCAAAGTTCAACACAATGATAGGCGCGATTGCATGGCTTAATCGATTTATCAGTTATACTAGATGGCCCAACAGGGAAAGACATGGTGGGAGTTAACTCTTGATGAACGGAAAAATGCGGAAAAAGACGGTTTTACGAATTTCACAGAGAGATTCATTTGATGGAATTGACGATGTAAAACTTAGAACAATGAATGCTGTTATGACTGACGATGAATTGATACGTATGAAATCTAAGATACTGCAACGTGATGATGATTATTCGTTCGTTATCCAGTGATTTTGTTAGGCGAGAATCCCATAACTAGATTATTAATAACTGAAACTCATGAGCGTTTGGGACACAGCAATGTCAATGCAATACTTAGTCACTTACGGGAAGAATACTGGATAATCCACGGACGTAAAGTTGCACGATCTGTTGTAAAGAAATGTGTAATCTGTACACGACAGAGCGCTAGACCTTTGGACGCTACGCAGGCTCCTTTGCCTATGAACCGCGTACGAGATGCTCGGGTATTTGAAGTAACGGGAATTGATTTCGCGGGGCCCGTGTATCTGAAGGGGAACATAAAAGCGTGGATCTGTATTTTTACGTGTGCTGTATATCGTGCTGTGCATTCGAGCTTGTGACTTCTTTGTCGACCTGATAGATTTATGGAAGCTTTTCGCCAGGTTCGTAGCCCGAAGAGGTCGGGCCGAGTAAGTATACAGTGACAATGGGACAATTTTGAGGGTTGTAGTATTTATTGAAGCGCATCGACTGGAATAAAGTCAACGAAACTTGTCATGTACAGAAATTGAGTGGAAATTAATCCACAAGCGCCCCTTGGTGGGGAGGTTGGTGGGAGCGCCTAATTCAAGTCTTGAAACGAATTTTGCGTAAAATACTGGGGAAAGCGTGCTTAGAGTATGAAGAGATGTCGACTGTCTTATGCGATTGCGAATCAATTATTAACGCGAGACCTTTGACGTATTTATCCGAAGATCCTAGAGATCTCAATCCTATCACTCCCAATATGTTCTTACAAGAGATCCGCGAGATCGGAGTACCTGATTGCGATTTTATTGATAGGGAAAAATTCAAAGGTAGATTTAAGTATCGACAGCATCTAAAAGATGAACTGAGAAAACGTTTTCGGACCGAATATCTCGGTGAGCTTAAATATAATGTTAATAAGGGAGCTTCCGATACTCGTAAGATATCAATAGGTGATGTCGTATTGATAGGCAATGATTGTACTAAGCGATTGGATTGGCCTCTAGGCCGTGTGATAGAGACTTTTCCGGGAAAAGACGGAGTCATTAGAGTAGTGCGTTTAGTTACTGCGTCTGGTCAATTGGTGCGTCCGGTACAAAGATTGTATCCTCTTGAAGTCGATTTCGATGTTGTCCCTGAGCAACTACATACATTATATAAGAAAAGGGTTAGCGCGGCGCGCGATTCGAAAGATGAGAAAGAGAAGTTGAGTCGCTCTAAAGCGATAGAACAGAAAGTTGAATCTGTGCCGTACAAAACTCGTAGTGGACGTACTGTTAAGCCAGTTATTAGATAAGGAGTCTTATGTTGTACTAACAGCTATGATGTTTATTGTTCAGTTTCGCTGTTATATGGAAAATGTGATTTTGTTCTAAGATGTTATTTTGAGTTATGCGAGAATTATTATTTTATTTTATGATGTTAGATTTTCCTCAGTATATGTGCGGAAAATCTAAGGTGGGAGGATGTGAAAAAATAAAGGAGTACCGTACTGCCGTTGGTACGCTCGGAGTTACCGATCCGCGGTAGCATTCGAGTGCGTTGCGAAAGAGGGCGTAGTTAGCGTTCGCGCCCGCCCGTCGTGAGGAGATCGCGTTCGTGTACGTCCGTGAATCCCGAAGTTCAGTCCGATTCGTGAGTTCGTTACGATCGGTAGCTGAGTGAAACAACGTGCGAGGCAAAGTATTTAGAATAAAACGTCGTCATAGATTAATGTTCCTGGTCTTTTATGTGCACCCGCCCACTCTATCCGCACCAAATATAACAATTAATAAAGAAGAAAAAATATTAACTAATCTAACATTTTATTAGACATGTATCTGTTATGAGATGTAATAGATACGACTAATATAAATATTGTTTTAAACATTATGAAAAAAATACGCATTACGCTTTACAGAAGCATCGGAAAAAAAACGAAGTTACTGATTACTTTCCGGGCGAACAGACATACGGAGATGACAATCCTAATTACAATGTTTCATTATGCATTATAGCAACTACAATATATTGCGGTGTGTACGAAGCATTATCTGCCGTACTATCATCACTATTACTATTCTCATCTATGCTACCCCAATACGGCATTCTGTAACCTTTTGCGCTGACTTCATGCAGATTAATATGTGATACCTCATCTGCTAACGCCGCACACGAGTATACCTGAACATCTGATGATGATATACCAATATCATAAAAATTAGTCACTTGTACAAACTTTTTGACGCATAAACAATAAGAATTTCCGTCCTTGAAAATATCGCAAACAATACAAATAGACCCATTATTTAAGATGCAACAATTAGTACACATATCGCGGATATGTGTACTAAGCAATATGTGATTAAATGTAATTTGCGATACCGAGTACAATTGCTATCATCAATGTACGGCATAAATACACGAACAGATGTTTCTACATTACGAGCTTTGCTACTTCCGTGCGCTTGTCTTTCTTTTATTCTATTAAACATTTGTTGGAGAGGTTGATTACCTTTTCTGCAATATCTCCGAAAAATTGACATATTGCTTTCAAATGGAAAAGCAGAAAATGAATCTAAATTGCCAAAACGTCTAACGTCATCTGTGAGATGAAGCAGACCATGCACGTTATACGAATTAAATGTAGTGTCATAAACATGTTCAGCTCGAAGAACAAATTTCTGAAGGGCACACTCTGTGAAACGTAAGTATTGCCTTCATGGACACTTAGAAGATAAGATTCTTATAGCTGTATGTAAAAATAAGAAATGTTTATAGACTGTTTTATCTAATAAATCATGGAATAGAGCTGGACTAGTATACAGTAACATTTGTCGCAGTTCTGTAGCTTTATATTTTGAAAACATTTCGAGAGATCTGGGTCGCCTTGCAAAATCTGAAGGACAATATTTTTGTAAACTTTCTATTCGTGTATTTATAATAGTAATAGATGTGCTGGATAGTTTTGTGTCACGAGAGTATTTTCCTTTTACCCACGCAAGTAATATCTCTTTCATTACACCTATGAACACAAGGTGCATACATTCAAATGGAACCTGTGATACCATTCCCATCGGTAATTGTGAGAGCGGACTTGTACCTTCTTTGTGATGAATCTCATCTAAGCGGATGTGGTATTCTTCATCCGTTCGAAGAGGATGGTTTATACCATTAAAGACGTTATGATTACTATGAAAATGTGTACCTGATATTTTACATTTGGAACATGGACGTTCAGCCATATGGTTACGAAGATTTAATATAAAAGCGCGAGCTGGCGCATCTGCTATAAAACATCTAAGTCTTAGTAGCACTTTCTTGTCATTGAATTGTATTCCTCCATTTGAAAAAATTCTTTGGACATCTTGTACAAATTTGTTAAAGAAAACGTTAGGATTATATGGTTTTGCAGGACCTTTGTAAATACCCACAACTATTAGTGGTGCATCTTGTACAGGGTGTATCATGACGATACAGAGCGGTACGGCGGGTTGCCCATTCGAGCAGGCGCGCATGGTCGTTCACAATTGCGTTGACTTCGGTGCATCACCTATAACCACTCGCATATCTTTTTTACAATAAAATGGACTTTGTAGCGCCCGAAGTTGCAATACAATTGTGACGGATTTCCGTAGCAGTAACGTTAAAACAGAAGTCGAGATGACAATACAGGTTATGAAATAAATTTTATTAAGAAAACGAAAGACATCTTCTCTCTTACGAAAAAAGCTCGTACCATAGTCCATCATAATCATTATATATTATAATTTTATTACTTAAATTATTTTTTGCACACAATGTTTATGCACAGGACAAAAGTCAGCAATTAGTATATGTGTGCAAATTTAAATTATAAGTCGGCTAATAAATTTCATTCAATGTAAGTTTAAATAATGGCAGAAATCACCATTAACAAATCTTACAATATTTATTTTGTTTAATTAATAAATAATTTATCATTAAATTGATAATCAATTTAATATATCAATACTAATGAGCATTATATAATTTTTTATATAAATGATGCTGCTGCATCTTAAAAATCTTAATCTTAATCTCATAAACAAGAGGTTTATTAGTATAAAATATACATTTTAATATGATGCTAATAAATAGTTTATATAAGGCAAATTATCATAATATTTAATGAATACTTTTCAGTAATAAATTCCTTGTAGATTTAAATGAGATTCAGTAGCATTATTTACATAAAGATGCTTATTAGCTTCAGTATATTGAATTAATTATTAATGTTAATGATGAAATATTAATAATCTGAAATAAATGTTGTTAGACATAAGATCCGCTGATAATCGTTTTTATCGTTATAAATAACGATGGAAACGGTTATCAACGGATCTCGTGCCTAATAACATTTATTTCAGATTATTAATATATATATATATATATATATATATATATATATATATAGTATATATATATATAGTTTTGATAACATTTGTATTAAAATTAATTTGTGTGTGCAATTCTAACATAATACTTTTAATTGAGATTGTTAAATATCAACTTTATACTTGAAGAAACTAAAAACAACATATCTTGTGCGTCGCAGTAATTTGTACGGCAAATTATTAAATGTTTTCAGGTATCAGAAGAAAATTTATTTAATGCGCGAGTTTTAAATTAAAGTTTATGGTTGTATCTTCCACTCGATTCCTGTGGAACGTCATGGAAGTGTCAACATTTATATAGCCTCTTTTAGGAAATCAATCCTTTACTCTGGAAGAATCTGTGTAGAAGGCATTTATGTTTTATTGTAGGTAGTATATACAAGTCAAAGTAAAATGTATGTTTTAATACGTCGTATTTGGAAAGTGATATGTATAATATTATGCATTATATATACATATATATATAATGCATAATATTGCTTTCCAAATATGACGTATTAAAACATACATTTCACTTTAACTTGTGTATATATTACCTATAATTAAACATAAATGTCGTTCTACAAAGATTCTTTCAAAGTGAAGTACTGGTTTCCTAAAAACTCTAAAGGCTATATGAATATTGACACTCCTATGGCGTTCCACAGGATTTGAGTGGAGAATGCAACAATAAACTTTCATTTAAGACTCTCGCGCATTATAAATAAATTCCCTTCTGACTTGAAAACATTTAATAATTTACCATACAAATTACTATGACGCACAAGATATGTTGTTTTTCGTTTCTTCAAGTATAAAATTGATATTTAACAATCTTCTTTAATAGTATTACGTTACAATTGCACACACAAATTAATTTTAATACAAATGTTATCAAAACTATATATATATATATATACATATATATATATATATATATATAATATATATTACCTGATTATGAATATAAATGGTTTATGCAAATATGTGTTGATGCTGGAAGCACATTGATAAATACAGCGACTAAATTAGTGACAGCAGATGATTCCATAACATTTCACAAGATTCTGAAAGCGGAGACGATAGTAATAAACTCTCGCTTAGCAGAATCTCATGGTTTGTAACAGGATTTTTTCTTGATTTGTTGACAGATAAAGATCTGTTTTGTTGATCACTATAGATGTACGCAGGATATCTCATTCCTAGTTCCTGTAAGAGTTGAAGAAAATTGATATTTAATAATCTTCTCTTTTTTTTTAATTGGAAACATAAATTACAATTTCATATACAGATAATTTTAGTAGAAATATTGTCAGCAGTACTACATACATACCATTACCAGCTACTAAAAATACTTATTTAAATTTTAGTAAACAACAATTAATATAGTTACATTTAAAATTAGAGTCTTACACTATATAAATTCCATTATCTACGGTACCTACTGATGTGTATTGCGTAGACAGAAATATGATATTTGTCGCAGTAATATAATAATTTGTTGTGCCACTGAAAGTAAGAAAAGATAATTAATTATTGAAATATTGCTATACATCACTAATCTATCATTTAATCTAACTTCAGATTATTAATATTTAAATATTTAAATGCAGTAAGCAATACCTGCAAATAACAGTAATATATTTTCTTACAAACAAGGAGAATTAATTTAGACGCTTATTCAATACTTCTTTGGCTAAAAAATAAAAAATATTTGAAAATTTTACATATCAGATCGAGACTGTTAGAAGAAATAATAAGATATTGAAATGGGGTGACTGTGTGAGGTTAGGAAATATGTCACGACTCTATTTCATACTAGAATTACGTAAAATTAGTAACACGTATTGTTATACAGATTTGTTGCTCCGATTTCTGCTTGATATGTTATCCGTAAATAATTAATACTTATATAATTACGATGACAGATTTTTTAACCTCTCGACGGTTTTTCCGGTTTGTTGTTGGCCGCATTCAGCAGACACAACTGTTGAGTGTTGTTTTAAGGGCCATCTACAATGAAGGTGCGATTTCACGATGACGCTCGACGCTGGATTCGAGCGTCAAACAGCGCCAAAAAGCTAAACTGTGTTTAGCTTTGACACTCGACGCTCGAATTCAGCCAATCCAGTGGTTAGGTTATATTTCGCGTCCCTCTGAATCTATCACGTGACCAGATTTGACGCTCGAATCCAGCGTCGAGTGTCATCGTGAAATCGCGCCTTGAGTCGCAGTCGCAAGAGTCGTAAGAAATTGACGAATCACAGTTCATTATTCTTTAACCGCAAGAAGAATAATAGATTGTGATTGGCTAATTTCTTAAGGCCATTGTACGTAACAAAGATTTAGCCATAATCATAAAGTCCGTATCAGACTACGGATTGGGATTGAGATTGGATTGAAATTTAATCAATCAGAACAGAGAAAACTGATCTCAGGTTTAGTAAACTTTGCTCTGATTGGTCAAATTTCAATCCAATCTCAATCATAATCCGTAGTCTGATACGGGCATAAGGCCGTAAGAAAATAGACCAATCACACTCGATTATTCTTCGAGCTTAAGGAGAATAATCGACTGTGATTGGTTTATTTTCTTACGGCCTTACGATTATGACTAAAACTTTGATACGTGCAATGGCCTTTAGTGCTGGTCTACAACCTTGCTTTTAAAGGGTATTTAAGCTCTAAGCCGTAAGAAATTGACCAATCACAGTCGAGTATTCTCCTCACATTCCACTGTGATTGGTCTATTTCTTACGGCTCAGAGCTTAAATACCCTTTAAAGCAAGGTTGTAGACCAGCACTTATGCTACGCTTATACTAATGGCTTAGGGTGCGTTCCCACTATACGCGTCGCGCGTCGCGTCACGACGCCGCGTCCTGAGTTATCCAATCAAAACGTTTCATTTTATGACGTCATTTCCGACAAAATCTCGCGTCGGAAATGACGTCATAAAATGAAACGTTTTGATTGGATAACTCATGACGCGGCGTTGTGACGCGACGCGCGACGCGTATAGTGGGAACGCAAAACGCACCCTTATGGTGCGATCCCATGGTACGGAACGTATGCGCAATGCGGAATTGGCGGAACGCTCGTGATTGGTTCGACCTCTTTTACGTTCGTTCCGCCAACTTTTATCCGCAAGTTTTTATTTTATCCGCACTGATCGTGCGGAAACTGCGGAAGCCTACTTGTGTCCTACCTGTGCGAGTGTGAAAAGACAAAAAAAAACAAACAATTTTTTAGAATACCTTTTTAGCTATTGAATGTTGTAGCAATTGGTGACAATTTTGTAGGTTATGCACACAGGACGCGGAAACGCTTGCCGCGCGGCATGAAGCGATGCGGTAGCCAATCAACGTGTTTTCCGTAAGAACCAAAAAGCTGGATTCAGACAGGACGCGTCAAGCGTCAAGCAGCGAGCAGCAACCCAATCAGTGAGGTGATATCAGCAGTGGCGTAGAAAATATCGTCTCGCTGATTGGTTGCTGCCCGCTGCTTGACGCTTGACGCGTCCTATCTGAATCCAGCTAAAGTTTATTGGCTACCACGTCGCTTCTTGCCGCGCGGCAAGCGTTTCCGCGTCCTGTGTGCAGAAGCCATGAGGGTATTTTTCGTTTCACGCATGATGTATATAATGCATCGAATGCATCATTTATCCTTGTTTAACACTCGATGAATAACAAGAATAAATGATGCATTATGCGCATCGTGCGTGAAACGGAAAGTACCCGTAAGCTATGCATTTTGTGTGCGATGGCCTTAAGCGGGGAGCACACACTTCTGCATAACGCATAAGTGCTGGTCTACAACCTTGCTTTAAAGGGTATTTAAGCTCTAAGCCGTAAGAAATTGACCAATTAGTGCTGGTCTACAACCTTGCTTTAAAGGGTACTTAAGCTCTAAGCCGTAAGAAATTGACCAATCACAGTCGAATATTCTCCTCAAATTTCATTGTTATTGGTCAATTTCTTACGGCTTAGAGCTTAAATATTATTTAAAGCAAGGTTGTAGACCAGCACTTACAATCGAGTATTCTCCTCACATTCCATTGTGATTGGTTAATTTCTTACGGCTTAGAGCTTAAAGCGGGAAGCACACACTTCTGCACAACGCATAATGCGTAAGCATAAGAAAATTGATTGGTCCATACACATGTGCATAAGGAAATAGACCAATCAGTTTTCTTATGCTTACGTATTATGCGTTGTGCAGAAGTGTGTGCTCCCCGCTTAAAGGTCAATCCAGACAAACTTGCATAGCGCATAAACATAAGCATAAGAGAATTGATTGGTTCATATGCATGTGCATAAGGAAATAGACCAATCCGTTTCTTTATGCATATGGTTATGCACTTATGCAAGTTTGTCTGGATAGACCTTAAATATCCTTTAAAGCATGGTTGTAGAGACCAGCACTAATGCGTAAAGGCTATAATACACAAAATGCATAGCGTAGCATAAGCATAGCACAAGACCGCTGGACCAATGAGCATCCAGCATAATGTCGCCATATTAATTTACGTAAGATGCTCATTGGTCCAACGGTCTTATGCTATGCTTATGCGACGTTATGCATTTTGTGTGTGACGGCCTTAAGCGTAAGAAAATTGATTGGTCTATTTCCTTATGCACATGTATATAGACCAATCAATTTTCTTATGCTTACGCATTATGCGTTATCCAGAAGTGTGTGCTCCCCGTTTTAAGAGCTTTCGCACATGAATAGCCATAGCCATAAATGTAAAACGTAAACAAAAGCTGAAGAACCAATTAGTATATTGCTTTAGCTTTATGTATTCTAGAAAATGATTTAAATGATGATACAGTTGGCCGTAAGCAGAAGGAAGTAGAATTTCAATTCTGTATCGTCTTGTAGAATACATAAAACTAACGCAATATTTTGATTGGATTTCAGCTTACGTTTACGTTTTATGTTTATGGTTATGGCAATTTGTGTGTAGAAGCCTTTAAAGCCTTGTGCCACGATGCTAGAAATCGCTCCAAGATCATGGACGGAGAAAGAATTAACCAAAGCATTGGTCAATTGCCGAATTGTTTAAATGTGATTGATCAATTTTTTCTCCGTCCGAGATCTCGGAGTAACTTCTAGTATTGTGGATACAAGGCTTTAAGCCGTGATCAGACTACGGATTGGGATTGAGATTGGATTGAAATTTAATCAATCAGAATAAAGAAAACTAACTTCAAGTTAAATTTTTATATTAATCGCGACACCGAAAAGCGGATTGACGTTTACAAAAACATAACCTTTCACATTCCATTGGAAGAAAAATGGCGGACGAGTATACCTACTTTTTTAGAGATCTAATTCAACTATGAATACCGGCCTATTAGGGCCTGTCCTTTTCAGCTGAATTTGTGCACGGTTTATCTTTCATCTTTTTCTTTTCACGTTGGAGAGAAAAAGAGAAAAGATGAACCGTGCAAAAAGTTCAGCTGAAAAGAACAGGCCTTAGGTCTGCTTTCTATGTTGAACTAGTGCAGCCAGTATATATACTATAGGTTTGTTCTTTTTCGCTGAACTGCCTGCACTAGTTCAAGAAGTGTACACTGAAGTGTTTCTTTAGACGGAAGTTACGTCATGTTTGCTGTTCTTTTTAGCAGTGCAGCGACACTCAGTGCAGTAGTTCACTGAACTGCCTGCCCTAGCTCTCGAGGTAGTACAACAGTGCAGTTCAATATGGCAGCCATGGCAGGTAAGTATCTAACCTAAAACAGTAAACAAGCAGAAATTAAACACATTACTATAATATAAATATATTATAAACTTTATTTGAATTATTCTTATTCTTATAAATTAATCTAAAAAATATATTTTTCATATGTATATCTATACATATATGACATTTATGTAATAGATGTACATAAATAAATACATAATCAAAAGCAATAACATTAAACATTACAACAGTATAAATAAAGATTTTTTATAATATAATAGTAAATAACTGTTCATCGGAAATTCATGAAATCGCATACCTACCAAGAGACACAGCAGGAAATATTTTGATAGGTCAAAATGGATTTGTTACATGCACTTCTAAAGGTATGAAAAAGCTTATAATAAAAATGTTAATAAATACTTAAACGTATCTACATGTAATACATTTATATGTATGATTAGAAGTCCTTAGAAGTAGTTCTTATCTAATGACAAATCAATATAAGCATCATCTTATTTTTTAACTTATTAAATATGAAACAAATAGAAGAATAATACATTGATTTATGTTATTAGATAAGACTAGTTATCAAAAATACAGTCGTAGGTATTAGAATATTTCGTCTTTTTATATAATGATTGTTAATACAGCATTTATTTGTAGGTGGGCTGCAATTTGCAATCAAGTATAACAGCATTGACTTTTCATGTGATAATATATTATACAATACTGGAAATCAAAATATACTTGTTAAATTAAACGAATATGAAATTGATAAAGAAAATATTTCGAGAATATCACAGAAGAATTAAATGTACAAGAAACATTTGCATTGACTGATGCATTAAATGTACAAGAAACATTTGCATGGACTGATGCGAGTACAAAATTCTTTATAGAATTATATAAGGAAAAAAAAGAACTACTAACTAATAGAAAAATTAAAACAAAAAAAATATTATGGGAAATAATGAGCAACAGTATGAGGACGAAGGGATTTATTGTTACAATAACTCAATTAGAAAATAAAATGAAATCCCTGGAAAGATCATATAAAAATATGATTACTAATAATAAACAAACGGGCAGAGGACGTATGACATGTCCATATCAAACGTAAATATGAATTATATTTAGACTTTTTAGATTTCTAAAATAAATTATTTAATGAAATATTCTTATTTTGTTGTAAACTGTTTTTATTTATGTTATAGAGAATTAACAGAACTATTGGGACACAAACACAATATAGAACCTGTAGTAGTTTCTGGTAGGAACGGTTTAGTAAGAAAAAACCAAACAAGTACATCTCAGCTTGAAGAAATAGACAAAGAGTAAGTTCAATATAAGATATTTGAATTTTTTATTACAAAAATATAGAAATATTGACATGTACAATAATAGTATTTATATAATAGTAGTAATAAATTTTGAATCAAATGTCTTTAGATTCTATATATCTTTATATTTCATATGGCACATTTATTTTAGATTAACATACCATAAAAACAATGAACCTATACAGAATGTAAATACAGATAATGAAAACATAAGCGCAATAAATAATGAAAACGTAAGCATAATAAATGATAAAAACGGAAACAAATACACGCAGAACATTAACACAAATTATGAAAATATAGCTGCCAATGAAAAAAACCAAGAGGAACAAAGCTCTACAAATATTATGCCAACACAAGCGAATGAGAGCATTACTCCTAATTTAAGCCAAGTAGGTATAATGACACATATCCTATTATTAATATAATTTTTATCAATGTAATTAAAAAAAACATGCATGTTTTATTTATCAAATAAGCAAAAAAAACTAGGTGGAACAGGACGGATGCTGCAAAAATGTGAGAAGAGTATTGAAAAACTCACAGAGGAAATTTTATCTGAAAATAACATGAAAATTGAGAGACATAAGGAAATACTGGCTGAATATAAACAAATACGTCTTATATATGAAGACCTAGCAAAGACAATGAAAGACGGACTTACAACAGCTAATAAACTGAGAGAACAAAGAAATAAACTTTTAGAAACTCTCATTCTAAAAGAAAGAAATCAAGAGACAGAGACAGATAGATAGATAGATAGATATAATTTATTATGCCCAAGCAAAGGCTAAAGGGCAAAAAAAGTAATATAGCAGTTACAATAATATCGCAATTACAATAATATAGCAGTTACAAGATGCAGAGATATAATAAGATATAAACAAAAGCGAAATATAGCGGTCAGAAGTTAGTATGATGTGCATGCTCTCTCTCATAAGGCAAGCAGCAGCAATCTCAATAATATACCCTGTAAAAAACTAAGAACTAACGCAACTTAACTAATAATAAGTACAGTGAAAAAGAATAAGATAAGGAGCAGTATTACTAAAGAGAACTAAATAGTGTATATAAAACTAAGAACTAAGGCGCAGCGCAATTTACGAACTAATAATAAGGAATGAAAGCACTAGAAGTTCTATACCGGAAACAATGTTATCCAATTTCACGTGCAAGCAAGTCTATATGTCCACGAAAGGAATAAGCGTTGAGTTCAGCAAAACGTATCCCAGAAGAATTGCATGTTAATTAAGCCGAACGATCAAAGAACAAGGGACGAGCCGGTCGGACCAGTCAGATAAGCTTTGCTAGATCAGTGTCGGAATCAATATGAATAACCGGTTGACCATCAGAAGACCTAACACATATTTGACCATTCCTTACCCAGACATACTTATACGACCTCTCTTTAGCAGCACTCTTAGCCCGTTGTAACATGTCGTAAGTGCTCTTGGATAACAACTCGTTTACATAAATGTAACGATCTGAGTTACCACCGCATACATCCTTACATTTGAGAACACCCTTTGCCCGCTTTTTTGAAATAACCATATCGCGCACGGCACTCGAGGCCAAGGTAACAACGACTGAGCCGGAAGATGCAGCAACAGTGGAAGTCGCCGACAGTGCCTTCTTAACAGTTCTGACACCGAGAATATGGCAAGACAAGTCAGGAACGTCCAATGCCTTTAGCACATTCTTGGCAAGCTCAGATGGAGCAACATATAACGCCAATGGTAAACCCGAAATGATTAACTCATTTCCCCCATGAGATCCCTGAAATGACTGAGCAGATTTCAAGTCGTGAATCTCGCGAATAAGATCAGCGTTATCTCGCTCCAATTTGGCAATGCGCTGACTATTCTGACCAACGGTGTCAGCAAGCCGATTTAATTGACTGAGTTTATCACTTAGTTCTTTGTTGGTACGTTGCTGACTTTCAATAAACGCAGAAAGCTTCGCATCTAACTCATCTATGAAAAAAGAAAACTTCGCATCAGATTTATCCATCCGCACAATCAATCGATGCAAAAGATCATTGGTGGAGCTATGTACAGTGTCACACATAGTGTCATGCGTAGTGGAATGCATACGTGCACCGCCAAGCGAGGCATCAACAATGTTAGGTACTTTAGTAAATGGCATATTTAAAAATTGTAATTTACAGCAAGCACTAGCGGACTTCGTACCAACGTAAGCCTTGACACCACCCGGATGAAATGCTCTATGACACTCAGCACATGAAACAGATTCACCAGCAATCCGTTTAGTACACTTAACACACGTACGCTGCATGTGTTATCTACAATCGCTTAATCACTTAAAAGTAGAGTTCTGTAGTATCGATCCGCGATCAGAGTGTTCCGTATAGATCACAAGAAATATCGCAGAGTCAGCAGTCACTTAGATAGCACGTGTTCAGAAAATAGCATGTAGATAGGGAAGATCGGCAACGATAGGCGCATGCGCAGCTGAGATCGACGTCTTCCACCGGAACAGCCAAGAATTAGGTTAGAACCATGATGGAAGAATACTAGGTGTAACATTGCGCATAATGGCGGCTAAATACAAGAAGAGCCAATAAGAAATTAGCCCCGAAATTGGCGTGAAATTCAAACACAATATTGATGAAAATATATAATACAATTAATACAAATACAAATAAATTAATATATGGAAAAGTAAAATACAAGAAACTTTTGGGAGCTAATAAAAACTTGTGATATAAGTAAAAAATGATAATAATAAATGATTATCTACGTTAATTAATATTATTCTATTACATATTATGTTATTCATGTACTATTTTATGCACTATCTTATTATACTATAATACTATATTATGTCTTCCATAAATTGCGTTCCAATATTCACTACCAGTACATTAGCCTGGGATGCACATGGTAACGAATCCCACACTACCCTCGTCCCTCGCCCAAGGGATGAAGGTGTCTTTGGAAGATTTCCCCATGTAAAAAAAAAGTATGAAAAAGGTAAGTATGCAAGGTAAGTATAAAATGTAAGTATGCAAGGTAAGTATTAAAAGTAAGTAAGTAAGTACGTATGTAAGGTAAGGTAAGTATGTGGGGAGGCCCATGGACGATATCCTAGTTTCCCGGAACCTCCCATATATAGCACCGAGAGGGACACCCGGGGGGGTTTTAGCCGGTAGGAGTCCGGCATAACCGCCCGCCCCGCCCCGGGGGCGGAGGTATCCGATGCAGGATTTCCCCCTCGTTACAAAAAAAAGCAAGGTAAGTATGAAAGGTAAATATGCAAGGTAAGTATGAAAAGTAAGTATGTAAGGTAAGTATAAAAGGTAAGTATGCAAAGTAAGTATGTAAAGTATGCGAGGTAAGTACGTAAGGTAAGGTAAGTATGAAAGGTAAGTACGTAAGGTAAGGTAAGTATGAAAGGTAAGTATGTAAGATAAGTATGCAAGGTAAGTATGCAAGGTAAGTATTAAAAGTAAGTATGTAAGGTAAGTATAAAAGGTAAGTATGCAAGGTATAAGTATAGATAAGGTGTATAAACTAAGACAAATTACAGCATGTATGGTTTCTGTTTATTTATTGTCAATATTTATTATATTAATTTCTTGATTCTCTTTGTTACATAACTTATATAACTTTCTGTTTTTTTTCTTCATCAAATTGTTTTGTGTTATATCTTTATTCGTTTTTCTTAACCTGATGTATGTTCTAGTACGCACTAGACAGGCAATAACTTGTTTAGGAAACTTATTATTAGTTTTTGTACATATGATATCTGTTAATGTGTCAAAAATTTTTGGTTGTTTATTAAAGAAATCGCCATGAAATTTATTAAATTCGTGCTCCATTATATTAGCTGCTTCTTGGAAGCTTGTAGAGGGATATATGCAATTTCCTCGTGAAAACATGCAAAGCCAATCATTAGGTTGTGGATTCGGAAGGTCTTTGGTAGGGATTCCTAATTCACTAAAGTCGTATCTATATCTGTGTGCAACATATCCAGCAACGTACAATAGTGCATTTCTTTCAATGACATCAGTAGCTATTATTCGCTCAAAATCGTCGACCAACTTCATTTCTTGAGGACTAGGCTCATAAGTACTTAAATTTAACACTAGAAAGATGAAAGATGTATGTGAAGTAACAAATAATCGTTATGTAATATTAACAACAGTATACTCTTTATGTAATATTAAAAACAGTATACTGCTCGTTGATTCCTCACTAAAACAAAAATGTCTATTATGAGTAATTACATTATTGCTTTGGTAAAAAAAGTATTAATACCTTCTCCACTTTCTTCTTGTATATCATGTTCTTCTGTTTCTTCCCTTCTTTGAGTCATAGAATTATCTTTTACCATTGAAGTATCCATGAATATTTCGTCTTCAAAAATGTTTTCATCTTCCCACAGACAATTTAAAGAAGTTTCAGCAGTGTTATTGGAACGTACGTCTTCAACGTCGACAAGCATTGAAGAGCTGCAATCCTCTTCGTTATGAACTCCTGACGAAAGCACATGCCCTGAGTGCTTCCCTAATATGTACCATTTTAAACGATTTCGTATCTCCACGGGCGTCGGATGATCATATCCTGCGCCCATGGACCTCAAATATGAGAAAAAATTTTCTATAATATCTTGATTTAATCGCCTGGTAAGTATGTATTCTATCTGGAACGCTTCGGTCGAATACTTATTTTTAATGTATGTAAACATTTCTTGTAAAGATTTATTGCATACTAAGATTCCTTTCTGAAATTGCAACAGAGTTGTCTTTTTTCCAACTCGCATTTCTTCGATAAATGTATTCACTTTAGTAATTGTTTGATTTTGCTCCTCTAAATTTATTCCGTAAGCGTGTAACCCACGGTGATGGCCATATTGCAATGAGCTATTGAATACGTCGAACCAATCATTAAACAATTTCAGAACATCTGCGGTATGTTTCCAGTTGACGGAGTGTATAAGATTATTACTCCCACACCATCGAACAGCCAATGCATTTGTATTAGATAATGTTTGAGCTGCCAATTTCACATTTTGACGTTTCGTTCCTTTTGCATCGAGATGTGTTCTACTCAATTTATGAGCAATTTTTAAATCATTTGCATTCAGTTTTACTAATTCTTCCAAGCATCTTTTATCCACAATATTGCCTTCAACGCAAAAACCAGAATCAAATAAATTGTTTCTCGCTAACTTTAATAGATGAGGGACGTCTGCATAAAAAAATATTTTCAATGACTTGTCGACAGGATGTGTAATAAAACACTGCTTCTCTGTAATTATTACGTTGCTATTATTGCAATGACTATTAGTATTGATACCAATGTTTAAATCTCTCCATAACTTCATATTTGTCGGGCCCATATCACATGTAATGGCCACGACAATGTAACCAGCTTGATACAGATGTTGCAGCACAGTAAATAGAATTTCGCGTGACATTGGCTGATCGTACATGTAATACACAGGTTGCTTCCACTTTTTGAACAATCCTCGGGCCATTACAAATTGGCATGTCTTGTGTGGACCATAGATTCGTTGTTCTCTTCTTTCTAAGTCCAACTTATTAGATATGTATATTTCATCAAAAGTTATGACTGTTAACTTTTCCGCTGTGGAAAGACTATTTCCTTTATCAATCATTATTTTGAGGACATCTGTTAAAATTCCAGGTGCTACGTTGAAAGATGCAACCCAATTGCGCAATGTTGATACACAAGGTAATGGAACCTGTTTTACATTTCTGAGATATGTGTAAGCTTTCGGGCTCAATGATCGCAAACCAATAGCTGATATTATATCTTCCGATGACCATTTAACACGGACGTTATGCGATGACATTAAACTTTTTATTTGTCCTGGCGTAAATATTTTTCGCAAAGCATTGACAGCAATATCTTCAGCTTTCTCTTGTATATCTCTTTCCATTTTTGTAATGATAGGATCATTTTGCGTTGTATTTGTTTGTAATTCTTTTACTTGTATGTTTAGCTGCTGATTTATTTTCGTTAATTCTTTATTTTCGTTAAGAAGTTCCTTATTTCTTTTTTCGGAATGCATTAGAAGTTCTAATAACGTATTTGTGACAACAGTTTCGTCATTACCAACTTCTTGGTTTCTAAAAAACGAAATAGTATATTATTATCATTACAATAGTACACAAATATTGATACTAAATAAGCATAACTTAAACGCATACATACATGTTTCGTTTTATTGCATAATTGTGGCCTTCCTTTTTGTCTTGCACATTTATTTTACAAGCTCCTTTCTCTTCCCTTTTTCCTTTTTCTTCTGTTTCATTTCTTTCAAAAGTCTCTTGTACTTCTGTTTCATTTGGAATACATGTTGGACTAACTACTTTTTCTTCTCTTTCTTCTTCTTCTCTTTCACTTGTTTCACAAGGTTCTTTTTCTTTTCTTTCATTACATTGCAAAAGATCGGAGTATGTTGGTATTCTGAAGCTTTGTCTGTAAATAAATAATATAAGTTTAAATATTTTTTATGTACACACAGTAATAAGCATGTATACAGGGTATTTTAGAAATAGGTCGTCAAACTTAACAGCATATTCTATTCATCGTAAGAATGAAAAAAGATCATATAAATATAGGTTCAAAGGCCCGATTCTAGAAAAATATTGCGTACGATATTTCATGAATGTTATTCGAAAATTCATAAAATATCGTAAGTATGAAAAGTAAGTACGTAAGGTAAGGTAAGTATGAAAGGTAAGTATGTAAGAGAAGTATGAAAGGTAACTATGCAAGGTAAATATGAAAAGTAAGTATGTAAGGTAAGGTAAGTATGAAAGGTAAGTATGTAAAGTAAGTACGTAAGGTAAGGTAAGTATGAAAGGTAAGTATGTAAGAGAAGTATGAAAGGTAAGTATAAAAGGTAAGTATGCAAGGTAAGTATGAAAAGTAAGTATGCAAGGTAAGTATGTAAAGTAAGTATGAAAGGTAAGTATGTAAAGTAAGTATGAAAGGTAAGTATGCAAGGTAAGTATGCAAGGTAAGTATGCAAGGTAAGTATGCAAGGTAAGTATGCAAGATATGTGATATTTTTCAAAAATCAGGATACCTATTCTTGAAATCGTTCGTTATGAAACAAATTCGTTTATGAACGAAAAGGTGGGGATTTCCCAGTTGAGCACTAATGGGAACCCAGTTGGCGCACCTTTTCGTTCATAAACGAATTCGTTTCATAACGAACGATTTCAAGAATACATATCCAGGCCCCAGAAACGCTACATTTTCAAATCATAAATAATTTGTTCACACTAGATTTTCATAAATATTCTAACATACAGTTGCAAGTAACTGTTATCATTCACCTTCTATTAGAAGGAAACAATAATAGTGCTTGTTATCGAATGGGTTAATTTTGGAATTGGAATCAATATCGTACACATACATCGCAGTAAATACACAAAATTATCAGTCTTTATTCAAGCGATGGAGATATTGATACGATATTCACCACGATGTACGTATATAATATTGATTCCAATTCCAAACATACCCATCTGGTAATGAGTACTATTATTTACTTTAAATAAAAGTGAATGATAGCAGTACTTGTAATTAAATGTTACAATATTTACAAAAATTTGTAAATACATATTTATAAAAAGAAAGAAAAACTCACAATACTTTAATTCTCTTGCTTGTGATTGTCATATCACCGTTGGACATTTTTCTTTTTCTCGTTTTTTCCAAACTTAACATGTTTGTAGGAATGGAACCCTCTTTTAACCGCCGCAGTTGTTTTGGTGGTGCTTTTGTTGAGTGTGTCCATTTTGTTATAAAACAATCGTCATCAAAATGAAGACTGCATATCCTTGCTACAATAATACAAATGAAATAAAAGATATATAATACTGATATAATTTATAATACTATAGGTCATTTTGCTATATTTTACTATATAAAAAATATATATATATATTAACTTACCAGAATCAATTTTTAGACTCTCTTCGCTCCTTTGACAAGCATTTACCCACGCCTGACGAATATTTTCTTCGTTTGGGAATCTATAAAAGGTTATTCCTTTCTTCTCTGCATAATATGTCCGACTTTTGCAATTTATTATGCAGCATGAAGGCATTGTGTCTGCAAACGAAAACAAATATGTAGTACACTCATAAAAAGCTGATACACTATTTACAATTGCTTAATTTTTATCATTTTTACAAGCTACAGGTATTTTGTGGTTTATTCATTTAATTCAGTGATATTCAACTTACCTTACACTGGTCTTGCTCCTGCTTTAAATGGTAGCGGTTTCGCGTTTGACAGTGTGGCGGTCGGATTATCGTGCGATTATATAGATATGCGAAGGACCCAGGCGAGAAGAGAACGACGTCAGGATCACGCGCGATATAACGGCGGCGAAGCTCCTGCTATTCTGCTGCCCGCCCGGTCCAGGTCCCGGGGTGTGACCCTGAGGTAGTACGCCGGAACTGGGTCGGTGGGACTTGCCAATCGAGGTTGGCTGAGCTTTGGTGCTGGCGGGCTGTAGACCTTGTTCCTTCTCCGGAATTTTTGCAGGTGCCTTTTTATCGGGTGCCTTTGGTGAGCAGTTCTTTCGCACTGGCCTAACGGTTAATGTCGGTGGAACCACTTTCTCGGACCTTTCGCCCGACGGTAATCTGGTTATGGCCGCGTCGGGACTGTCCTCGGGCGGTGGAGATTGCACAATCCAATTGTATTCTCGTATTTCAACAGGAAGGCCCCATCTCTCGTACTCGTAGCAGTCCAAGCACACCACCGCAAAATCGCCGCAAAATATAACAAATTCACCACGTGAACCACGATAACACATTCAGTAACGTCGTCGACAACGAGCGTACTAAGGCTCTAATAAACGTACCTGGTACACGCGCGGCAACGGCGATCATGGGTTCCACTAACCTAACTTGTGGCGGTGGCCATATTGGTTTTTCACATTTGGGGCTAATTTCTGATTGGTTCAAGAGCGGCCATTACTTTGAACGACTGCGCATCCACGGGAATGTTACACCTAGTATTCTTCCATCATGGTTAGAACAAGCGATGATATTTGCCGCAGAAATGCTTCTAATTAGGTAGCAAGCACCAGAAAGATAATGATAGCACGTGACAAGCAACAAAAAACCTGCTAATACCTGCAACAAAATGGCTCGAAGGCGGCTTACGGCAGAAAATAGATTCACTTAAAGCAGGAGCAAAGAGAAGAGACAAGCAATGATACTCACAGAGAGGGAGAGAGAGAGAAGAAAAGAGAGTGGGTATGCATATGTGCATAATAAAGAGAATTAAACTTATAGAGACGGAGAAACATATCTACTATAGAACAAGTTAGAAGATTTAAACTATAAAATATGCTATAAGTGTTGAACTTTATATTTTTCTATATTGCAGAGTTATGTATAAAATTTTTATTTGTTAATGTAATTTGTCTATTAATATTTTTTTGTTTTATTATAAAATAGACAAAGTGAGACTTAACACAAAATAAAGTACAAATTTATGCTGTGTTGTAATATTATGGATTATTATATATTATAGAAAATTTTCTTGTTTCTATGAATGTAATTTTTTAGTTTATTTAGTTCATATTAATATTTTTGTTTTATTTTTGTATGCAATATAAGAAAATGTACAAATAAAAATATATACTTATATTCATGTGTATTTTTAAATATTGAGTGGAACATTGATTTCAGGAAAATAAAGCAGAAAAATTGTAGTAAAAAATTATTTAATAAATTTAATATAATTTGTGTCATATACATTTTCTATTATAAACGACATAATTATGTTATTATTATTTATTCCAATAATTGTTGGCATATTTCATTTCGAATATGCACTCCACTTTCATAGTCTCTGTGTACTTCATCTTCTTGAACATCATTTTGTGCATCAGGATATTCGTTATTCATAGGTGGTTCTAAAAATTCTAAATCTCTTGCACTTGCCATGTTGTGAAGTACACAACATGCGTGTATCACAGATACTATTCTACCAATATCTCTTAATTTGAGATGATACAATTGCCTAAATCGTTGTTTTAGGCATCCGAAAGCATTTTCTATAATAACACGGCAAGAACTTAATTTTCTGTTAAATGTTCGTTGAGCACGTGTCAAATGCCCATTATCTCTGTAAGGTACCATTAATCCTATTAAACAAGGATAGGCACTATCCCCCAACAAATGATAATTATCTATAAGAAAAACAAATTATAACAGTCAGATGTCATTATTATTTTTTATAAATCATGTTTTATATACTTTCTAGTTTACCTGTGCACAGTTCGCGAAGATCACGGTATAATGGCGAATTTCGAAATACTCTAGCATCATGAACTGATCCTGGGTATCCAATAAATACGTCCAAAAATTTCATTTCATGATTTACAGTCCCTTGAAGATTAACGGAAAAATATTGTTTTCGATTTATGTAGGAGTCGGGATCTTCAGCAGGTCGATCTATTCTAATGTGTGATCCATCTATAGCACCTAAAAAGATATGAATATATTAATAAAATTTATATTATATTTATGTTAATAATTAAATATATTATTTATATTAATAAGATTTAAAAACAGCACAAGTATAAATAGATATTACCAATAATACCAGGAAATCCTTTTGTATTTTGATAAAAAGCTGCAGTTTCTGCTTTTTCAGCTGCATTTGGATATCGGATCACATCATTTGCCAAAGTAAGAATAAAATCTGTAACTCTGGAAATTATGTTATATAAGGCACTTAATGTGATCCCAAATCTATCAGCGACATCACGATATGATGCGCTTTCGTGCCCTACAAACCAAAGATAGCAGAGAATATGCTTCTCTGCTGTAATTTTCAAACGTCCTACTTCATCTGTAAAAATTATTGGCATTATTATAAAGACTATGGTCCATTCGATGAATGGTTTGAAGTATTTATAGCGTCAAGTTAGTACTAAAAATTTTACTTTGTAATATAAAACATTTTACTAATTTTGCAAATGAGAAAGTGATTTATGTGTATTGCATAAACATATATATATATATAGATATAGATATATATATATATAAACAAATATATATCTTGTAAAATATACCTTGCAGGGAAGTAAATATTTCAGATACACTGAATTGGTCTATCAATCTATATGCAACTACTCTTGATAATCTGAAGTGCATAATAAAGTCCATATTGTCATAATTTCTTACAATATTTTCGACATAATTAATTACTTTTACATGGTCAATTCTTTGTAAAACCCCAAAAATTGGGTGAAATAATCGTAATTCATTATGATCTAAAATAACGATTATTAGATTAGGTTTATTTATTTAGAAACTTTGGAATTTTTTTTATCACATTAATTATACATTACCATCATGGTCTTCGTCTGGTATTGGTTCTAATGGCGGTGGTATTAGAAGAAAATCCTCTTCGTCAGATGATTCCATTACTTCTAAATTTACGATGTCTCTAACAACACGGTGCGCCATTTTGGTCACTGCACTACTGCGTTCTTTTACCTCCTTCTGTACTGTTGCACTCGTACAAATGTCGGCTGAACTGGACTGTCCTACCACCGTTCCAGTGCAGTCCCAGTACAGCGAAAAAGAACAAACCTTATATCTATAGATTGACATGACATATTTCCTAACCTCACGCTGTCAGATTTCAGTGCTTTAACATTACTTCTGTCTCCAAACACATAAAATATTTTAATGTTTTTTGTCTTTCACACAAAGTTGTGTTGAATGAGCATACTTTCGTCCAGATATGAGGTCAGTTGCTTATCTTAATAATTAAAAGTACATTCTTCCTCTTTATACGTAATAAGTTACATTACAGTTGCTTATTGCATTTAAATATTTGTTAATAATCTGAGATTGCAGTTTACTAATTTATAGCAATGTCTTAGCAATGATTTAATAGTTAATTAGCTTCCTTTTCTTTCAGTGGCACAACAGATAATTATTTTACTGAGAAATGACGTATCTCTGTATCTACGCAATACACAGGAGTACCGTAAAAGCATGCATTTACAGTGTGGACTCTAATTTTAAATTTGAACATTATTTGCTGTTTGCTAACCTTTAATGAGATATGTTTAGTAGCTGGCAATGGTACGATATTGCTGACAACATTTCTACTAAAATTACTTGTATACAAAATTTATAATGTTTTTAATTTAGATTATTAATTATCAATTTTCTTCAACTTTTATAGGAGCTGGGGAGAGATGTTCTGTGCATCTATAGTAATTGCACAGCAGGCCTTGGATGTCTAGATATTAAACAAAAATCCATTTACAAACCATGAGATTCTGTTAAGCGAGAGTTCATTATTATTGTCTCCGCTTTCAGAATCTTGTGAAATGTTATGGAATCATCCACTATCACTAATTTAGTTGCTGTATCTATCGAAGGATCAATGCACTTCTAGTGTCACATGTTTGCAGAATACATATCATTTATATTATTTGCCAGGTAATATCTGTGTATGTATCTGTACACTTTAAAATAATCTTTAATATGATCTTAATGATGTTACGAGGTTATGGAGTGGCAAAGACAATAACGGGCGTTCGATTTGTTGCTCCACAGACAAAAGAAAAGGTTTATTGCAACGACTATTAATCAATAGTGTGTACAGATGGTTTCTTTAATAACAATAGAGAATACTTGCGGCGAGACGAGCGTGCGTGCTTCTCTCTGTGCTTGCACGTGAAGAGTGAGTGATCACCGTGAACCCGGAGACGCTAGCGCACTCACAGTTACCAATCGAATAGCATATCGGTATCATGGTACTTACTAGACTAACTGTCGGTAAGATGCCATAAGGCGTCAGTTTAAACTCAATACTCAATACTCCCTCTCGCCTTTTGCCATCTTACAAAAGAAATATCTATATAAACAAAAAAAAACTTTCGGACATTCTTCCACGCGCTTAACATCTGTTTAACAAATTCCATAAGCTAATCTAAATTTATGAAACTTCTCTCTCGATAGAGGTTTAGTGAGCGTATCTGCTAATTGGCTATCCGTCGACACATATTGTACGTCAATCTCTTCGTTCTTCTGCTTTTCACAAGTAAAGTAAAATTGCACTTCTACATGTTTAGTGCCCTTAATTGACTCGGGTGTCTTAACAATAGTTATTGCTCTCTGGTTATCACAATAAACCACAGTTGGTTCCCTCTGAATATTATAAAGATTCTCTAGTAAACGTCTAAGCCAAATTATTTCTTTCGTGACCGAACAAAGAGCTATGAACTCTGCTTCCGTTGTTGACGTAGCAGTGACTGTCTGTCTCTTCGAGCTCCAGGCTACTGGACCTGAGTTTACAAAACATATCCACCCAGTAGTACTGAGCCTCCTATCAATGTCACCTGCAAAATCTGCGTCACTGTACGCAATCAACGTCGTGTCTCGCGAACCACAGCTGAAATTAATTCCATAATTAGCAGTTCCCTTTAAATATTTCAACACTCTTTTTACAGCATTCCAATGCTCGATCTGTGGATTTTCCATAAACCTGCTTAAAAATCCTACAATGTACGCAATGTCTGGTCTTGATCCTAACATTAAATACATCAAGGAACCTATCGCTTGCCTATATGGGAAGGCTGTATTCTCTTTAGTGTTCTGACCTACACCAGACATTTTAATTCCTGATTCGGCAGGAGTGGAGACGGGATTACAGTTTTCGTGATTGAAACGTTTCAGAACTTCGTTAGCATAGGAATTCTGATGTATCTTTAGCTTTTCTCCGTCTCGACTCCTCTCGATTTGCAAACCAACGAAAAACTCCGCTTTCGAAAAAGTAATTCTAAATTCCTTGTGCAACGCGTTTAGAAAGTTATACATTTCAGACACATTCTTTCCGCAAAAGATCCCATCATCTACGTATACGCCTAAGTATAGTCCCTTTTTTATTTCAAAGAAGACACAAGGATCTGCATTTGATTGAACAAAGTTATGAGCTTTTAAGAATTTTACCAGTTCTGTATTCCACTGCTTGGACGCTTGCTTCAGTCCGTAAATGGCCTTGTAGAGCAGACATACCTCGTCACCGTCTTCCTCGCATCCAGTGGGTTGTTCCATGTAAATTGGCAAGTCTAGCTTTCCATGCAGAAAGGCCGTTTTGACATCAAATTGAAATATTTCCAAGTTGTATGCTGCTGCAATGGATAGCAGCATCCGAACTGAACTAAACCTTGCAGCCGTATGCATCCCGCCGCTGATCAGGGGCAATTAGATTGTAAGTTAACAAGACGGGCGAGCCTTAGCCTCCGAGCCCGCAACTAAATGTATAAGTTTTGTCGATTCAATTTCCTTTATTCTGAGTTTTGGCCTAAGCGCAGGCAGCGCCACTTATTTTCGTCGCGCGAACCGACGCGTAAAGCGCGACAAGGCAAAGGCCACACGCAATCTTCGATTGGTCGGCGCGTCCGACAAATCGCGATCAGGCGCGCGCACAACCGAAAGAGTCACTAATGGCTCACCGGGGCGACCCACGGAGGGGTCATCAGCGACCGCGGGTCAAATCCGAGAACGCGTTCGCGAAATGCGGAACCGAGGGTCTCAGGCGACTGAGGGTAACAAATGGCTCTTCCGCGAGACTGAGAGAACGATCACAGCCGGTCGGCGTCACGATCGGACGCCCGGATGCGAAGTTAGCGAACATGGGTAATTTCCGAGAAAAAATGACCGATGATCGTCGCACGGGACCTGGTACACCCGAAAATCGGGTCGGCGTCAAAGTCCGACCACGCGAAGGTGGGGTTACGTGACCGTCCGCGATCTCGCGAACCAAGCGTCATCGCCGAGAACAGACCACGGTTTCCGACTGGGAAGGTGGCGTAGATGAGTCACCGGGGGTCGGCGTCGACGGCCGACGACGCGAGGTATACCCGGACGTCTTCCACGGGAAGTCGGTCCGGATGCATTATCAGGGACGCGGAATAGGTCGAGCGCACGGGTCGGCGTCGAAAAAACGAAAAAAATGAGCGAGTTGGAAAACCGCTACCCGGGAGCGGAAAGTGGGGGTCGACCTTATGGTACTACCGTTGGAATTTTCCGTCAATAACTTCTGGAACGTTCGGCGCACAAAAGAGAAAGTTGTTATTGCGCCGCGACGAACATTCCAGAAAGAGAAAGCGGCCGTGAAGCCGGAGTGGGGGTAACGGCCGTAAGTGGGGAGCCACAGAGAGCGACGATGCTCGAGGCAGTCTCTCGAGGATCGTCGGCACGGTAACTTCTCTCTAAGATATTCACCCGCGTTCGCGTTAAGTCCCGCGAGTATAAGTCGAGTGTTTAAACAATCGTTGCCAACATCCATAACAATCGGGAACGCCCGCGAAACGCGTTAACTATCGTCGATACGAAAGACGACCGGTACTGTGTTACCGAAACGAAGGACTTGCGTGCGTTTAGCGAATGTGCGACGCCATCTTGTGTAAAGAAATATTGTGAACATCCAAGTGTGTGTAAACCGAAGCCTGCGAATAAACCAATTGATTATTTGCAAAATATAAAAGGAATTGTCAGTTAATTATCTCCTTAATACCTGATCAAGCGGATGTCAGCCATCTTGGAGAATCGTTGATCCTGAGCGGAGATAATCGTCGGTGATTCATCGTTGGGGAATGGAGATCGGCCATTCGTTCGAATAATCTGGAAAAGTGCGGTCGTTAAAAAGTTAGCTAACCGAGTTACGTATATATACCTCAGGCGCACGGTGGTCAGCCATCTTGATCGGGCGTTGATCCTGGACGCTGGAAATCATCGGTGATCCATCGGGCGATGACCCTGAAGAGGCATCCGTCGCGAAAACCTGAAAATTTTGATTAATTAACATAGTTGATTGACCAACATACGTATACTTACCCATGCGGGGTGATGGTCAGACATCTCGGCCGTTCGTTGATCCTGATCGAAGGTCGCTACCGGTGATCACTGGGGAGACGGCACAGACGCGCCATCCGTTGCGGGAACCTAAAAATTTATTTAAATTTGGAAGTTAGTTGACCGACGTACCGATACTTACCGGAAGAGGCGGTGGTCCGCCATCTTCGTTCCACGTGGTGATACAACGGCGATTGGCATTGATGATCCGAGGGGCGACGCTGGAGATCGTCCATCCGTGGCGGGAACCTGAAAATAAAAAGGGGAATAATTAGTTAGATGACACATTCATAGAACATAACGGGGAAACACTTACCTATACCTTCTCGGTGAACATAGGTCAAACCGAGTGGCGACCGTTAAAAGGACACATAGCCGCGTGAATCGGGCACGAAATTGTACCGTCCGGTTACAGTATAGGGGCACCGTCAAGCGCGAAGAAGCACAAGCTGACCGACACACGTGTCGGAACCTGCAGGGTTAGGGGGTACCCGGGAATCGAGGAAAGTCCACATTCCAAAAATCTCACCAAACATGGCGACCGTGACAGGACACGTAAGTGTCAGCGGTGCTTAAGCATCGGGAGTGTGCGGCAAAGTGACCACACCCCAAGCGATAAGCGAAAGGCATCGGGAGTGCGCGTCAAAGTGACGACACCCAACGCCGAAAGTGAAGAAGAATCGGGAGTGCGCGTCAAAGTGACGACACCCCACGTGATAGGTGAAGAAGCATCGGGAGTGCGCGTCAAAGTGACGACACCCCAACGCGACACGCGCAGCGAAAGGTTCTACGGGAGTGTCCGTTAATGTAACGACATCCCACGCGTCAAGCGAGGAACGCTTCAAGACTATACGGTGAGGCACCGACGAGACCAGCGACTCTCCGCGTGATACAACGTGCGCGAAAAGTGTGAGATCGTGGGGCAAAGTGTCCTCACGATAAAACAACTCACACGAAAAGCGACACGATCGCGGATTGCGCATAACGGTCGAGGGCCAGAAAACCCATAACGTCAAGAAGAAGCAACAGCGCAGAAGTGTCAAGAGCGAAGATGCGTACAAGTGCGAAGAGGAGCATCGCGGGAACAGAGTGAACGCCAACGACGTCGAAACAACGTGCGGGACATCACGCGAGGCCGGAGCGCGAGGGAGGCGCGCGGTCTACCAAAACGCGTCGCATAACCGTACGGACGGGCACGGCAAACTCAGAGTTCGCTGCTACAGGGCGAAAGCCGATTGGCCAAAATAGGGCCGAAAGTCAGAACGAGAGGTAGGACGAGCTGTGTGCGATCCGGGCGGATGGCCACAGTGTCGCGAACTCCGACGCGAGTGACGACCAGGTCGAAAGGACCGGCGCAAGACGAGCGAGAGATTCGTGAAGAAATTGAGAACCAACAGCTCAGCGAGCTTCAGGTATTAGCGATTCCTGACGAGAATCTGCAGAAAGAAGTGTTGAATCTGAGCCGGGAGAAAACCATGGAAAACCCGGAGCAGATGACGGAGAACGAGAGGCGAATGTGGTTGCAAGTCCAAAGCCTGACGGCACAGTTGGAGGAGATGCGAGCGATGCATCAGCAGAGACGCGATTCCGCCGCAACAAATAATACGGAGCGCGGTCCGGCGGGAATGATTCCCGAAAAACAACCGGACGAGCGCGCGTACGGCGACGGTGATCTGCGTGACGTGAGAAGGCTTGATGTGTTCCCACTCCAAGCCCGACTGCCGCGCGGAGGCTGGATAAAAAACCCGTTCGACGAAATGTCGTACAAGGGGAAAGCCGACAAGCAGAACCCGATACGATTCATCGAAAAGTTCGAGAAGTTGGCGAGATACGAAGATGTCTCGGAAGAAGAACAACTTTTCCACTTTGGAAGATGCATGAAGGGAGCCGCCGGACAGTGGTTCGAGCTACAACAGGCGGAGAATATCTACGAGATCAAGGAAAGCTTCAAGAAATATTTCTGGGGATGCCAAGCCCAGATGAGATTCCGACAAGCTATATATTTTGGCAAGTACAAACCCGCAGATGGGTCAATGACCGAATATGCCTTGAATATCGCGAGGCAGGCGAAGACGCTGAGACCGCCAATGACCGACGAAGAGGTTGTACAGACGCTCCGCGAACACTTCGACAGTGAGATCGCGAGGGAGCTGCGGCCTTCGGTGACAAGGACGGTCAGCGAAATGATCGAGATGCTCGATACATTGGAGAACGAGCGAGAAGCTCGGAAATTACGCGCGGGAGCGCGACGTGCGAACGACGGGCAGGCGACACGCGCAAGTTATGGCGGCGATGGAGCGGCCAACCGCAGCAGCGATGTCCGGGACGGCGTGCGCCCAAACAATTTCGCCAGACGCGACGCGACGAGAATATCGCCGCAAACAAAGTCGACCAGCTGGCGAAAGGCGGACGGGCCCGCGGCACCGAGGAGCGAGCCAGTCGACATCGTCGAAGAACCCGACAGCGACGACAGCCAGAGGAAACCCCGAGGCACGCGCAGGATAGAGAGGCCCGGAGGCCGCGGAAGAAAGTTGGCGGTGATCGCGGCGGATAGAACCACCGGGGCGGAAGACACCGAGTCGGACGAGGCCGACAGGACGTGCTTCGCCATTAGACCGGAACCCGAAGACAAGGCGAGCGGAGGCCCACCAAATGGGGGCCAGCAAACGACCGAGCGGAGCGGTCAGGGAAAAAAGCGAAAGCGCGCGGAGGGAGTGGCCGAAAGCAACCCCGCGGGAGTGAACAGGCGAGGACGCTACGTGATAACGCGCGCGCCGGAAGAAAGGAAGGAGCGGGTGAGGCCGTGCAACATCATAAGGACCAAGGAAATCATCGAAGAGATCGACCGAGACCTTGAGCAGGCACAACGGACGGACGCGACATGCCCCGACGTGCCTATGATAACGATGGAATTCGGAAAGTGCAGCGTGAGAGCCCTAGTCGATACAGGGTCGCAAATCACCGCGATCACGCGTGAGTGTTACCAACGTCTGATAGCAGCCGGTGAGGAAATCGAGACGGTGCCGATTAAGCGGTTCAGACTAAGGGGAGCGTTCGCGGAAAGGGGCACGGCCGTAACGAGCAAGGCGCGTATCACGGGCCGCTACAAAATGGAGGAGTTTACACACGAATACTGTGTCGTAGATACCCTGGCGTACGATATTGTCCTGGGGATTGACTTCCAGGTCAAGCATCGAATGCGAATGGAATGCGAACGTGGGGTGGAGATACAATTCCGAGAACCGATCGAGCCCGAAAAGGCCATAAACGCGATTACCATGGAGGAAGCCGAAGGGAGACTTCAGGAGATAATCGCGAAACATGCTAAAGTCTTCGACGGGCAGATCGGGAAAGTGAAACATTACAAGCACGAGATAAAAATGAACATGGCCCGGCCATTCAAGAAGAAGACATACCCGATCCCGGAAGTCCATATGGACCGGGTTAGGACTTATATCCAGGAGTTGGAACGTAAAGGGATTATTGCGAAGCAGGCCACGCAATACATTAACCCATTGGTGGTAGTAGTGAAAAAGAACGGAGACATCCGCCTGTGTCTGGATGCGCGGGAAGTGAATAGATACATGGATAACGATCACGCCCAGCCGCCAACGATCGAGGAGGTATTCCGGCGAATAGGGCGGAAGAAATACTTCACGACTCTGGACGTGACGCAGGCATTTTGGCAAATCCCGCTGGAGGAGGAATCCCAGCAGTATACCGGATTCTTGTTCGACGGCCAGACCTACGTGTTCAAGCGAATGCCGTTTGGGCTTAAAACAGCCGGCGCGTCATTTACGCGAGCAATGGACGGAGCGCTGATACCCATGGACTTTATTATCCAGTACTTGGACGACGTACTCATCGCCTCAGACACCCTCGAGGAACACCTCGAACATATCGACTGGGCGCTGGGAAGAATGGAGGCCGTGGGGTTCAAGTTGAATCGGGACAAATGCGAGTTCCTGCGTGAGGAGATCAAGTTCTTGGGACACACCTTCAATGAGGTGAAAGCCGAAATCAACGAGGAGACCCGCAATGCGATTGCGGACTTCGAACGACCACGAAACAAGAGGCAGATCCAGTCATTCCTGGGATTGGTAAATTGGGACAGACGGTTCATCAAAAATATGGCGCGCATGACTAGGCCGCTGGAAGCCCTGCTCAAGAAGGGGCAGAAGTTCGAATGGACGGCGGAACAGCAGGCCGCGTTCCGCGAGATCAAGCTAGCGTTTAAGGAAGCGCCGGACCTATACCTGATCCGCCCTGGCTGGCGATTCGGTATGTATGTGGACGCCGCAAGGTCGGGACTAGGAGCCCGGCTGTTCCAGTACGTCGAGGGGTCGGACGAGAAACAGACGGTGGGATACGTCAGCCGGAGCCTAAAGGGCGCCGAGCTAAACTATACAGTGACCGAGCTAGAGTGCCTCGCGCTAGTCTGGGCGCTCCGGAAGTGGCACACCCTGCTGCTGGGGCGCCACGTTAAGGTCTACACCGACCACCAGGCGCTGAAGTTTTTGAGCACGTGTGTGCAGAACAACGGCAAGATAGCCAGGTGGTTTGCGTTCCTCCAGGAGTTCGACCTGGAGATTCACCATCTACCGGGCAAGGAGAACATAATCGCGGACACCCTCTCGAGAAGGGGAACGGCGGGAGACGGAGAAGCCGAGGATAAACATATAGCGGTCATCAATGACACGAGAGAGGGGGCGGAGACCGCCCAATGGATCGAAACGATAAGAGCCGCGCAAGAAGCCGAAGACGCGCTGCAAGAGGCGAAGCGCGAGGACCCTCAAAACGTGTATGAGAGGGACGGCATGGTGAGAATCAGGTATCCCGACGGGGACCGAATAGCCTTGCCACAAAGAGCCGTCTGGAGAATCACCCAGGGGGCACACAAGTTGTTAGTACACTTCGGCACTGACAAAGTACACGACTTCATAAAAAGGCATTTTCACGGGCCAAACTTTGCACGAGTCGCCCGTGACGTAGTGGCTTCATGTGACGTTTGCCAGGCCACCAAGTATTACACCAGGGCCACCGTGGGGAGCGAGTATTATGACCTGCCGGAGGCTCCCGGGGAGACGCTGTCACTCGACATCTTCGGACCGCTACCGCGGACCGCGCGAGGAGAAAAATATGTACTAGTGGTGATGGACCAGTTCTCAAAGTACGTAAAGCTGTACCCCATGACAGACCAAAAACTGGATACCATCACGGAAGTCTTGGAGGACGGGTTCTTTGCCGAGATCGGAATACCACAAACAATACTGACGGATAACGGTGGCCAGTTCCTCACGGAGAGATGGAGAGACTTCGCCCGCGAGAAGGGATTTGAGGTCCGCCGAACGTCCCCGTACAACCCGCAGTCCAATCCGGTGGAGCGGGTGATGCGAGAACTCGGACGAATCGTTAGGACCTACGCAAGCAATCGACAATATACCTGGTCGCGGATAATACCCCGAGCTGAAACCGTGATCAACAACACCGCGCACGCGTCAACGGGATATGCGCCGTGCGAATTGAACGACGGGGAGGTCCGACATTTGGACATAGATCCGCGCCTACGGCCGCTTGTGACGGAGGAGCTGCCCTGGGAAACCAAAGTCGACATTGCCCGAGAGAAACTAAGAGAGGCCGCGGCAAAGCGGAAGAGACAGGCCGAGAAGCACGGCACGGCGGAGTACCAGGTGGGGCAGGAAGTATGGGTGAAGCTACACCGGCGCTCTGACGCAAACAGAAGAATAACCAGGAAAATCCACCTGGTATATGACGGACCGTACCGAGTACAGCGGATCATACGGCCCAACGCGTACCTCCTTGAGACCCTTGAAGGACATGCGCGAGGTGTGTTCAACGCCAGACAAATTAAACCCAACCGAAGGGCCATACTGAGGGGAGAGGGGGACGAGGAACCCGAGTATGGGGAGCGACCCGAGGAAGAAACAGAATCGGAAGGGGGCCTGGAGGACCAGGAAGGAGAGAATGACGGGGAGCGGCCCGACCATCTACATGAGGAGGACGAAGGCGCAAGCCAGGAGGGCGATGCCGAGACGGGAGGAAGCGGCGAAGAGAGTGACAGGAATGACGGGGAGTCACCGGAGTCCAGCGACGTGGAAAGCGACGTAGACGGAAGGATCGACGGAGCGGACGAGCTCGGCGCTGATGCGGATGACGAACTGGATGAGACGGAAGGAGTCCCGGAACCGGCCCTGAGGGGACCACCGGAGAACGAACCATGCGAAGACAGGGCCCCCGAGGCGCCTGACGCCCAGGGCCCCATCCACGAGATAGTCGACGTGAGCAGTGACACGACGACGGAGGAGAATATGAGTCGGGAGGCAACGCGTCCCGAAGACGAGCGAGATGACGATGCACCGTGGCGGAGGATAATGGAAAGGTTAATGCAATCTGACAACGAGGAAACGGCTGACAGGCGGCCCGCCACACGACAGGTGAGCGCACAAGCTGAAAGGGAGGAGGAATGCCGATGGCGCGAAATAGCCGACAGATACCTCCAAACAACTACTGACGAGGAGCACGACGGGGTGATCGAGATCTCCTCCGATACCGAGGACGGGATGGGATTCCCGCCGTTCTATGCAATCCTCAGGGACGCCTACGACTGCCTGGGGAAGGAAGAACCCTGAGCGAGACGCGACTCGAGCGTCAGGGCTGACGGGGAGTATGCAGCCGTATGCATCCCGCCGCTGATCAGGGGCAATTAGATTGTAAGTTAACAAGACGGGCGAGCCTTAGCCTCCGAGCCCGCAACTAAATGTATAAGTTTTGTCGATTCAATTTCCTTTATTCTGAGTTTTGGCCTAAGCGCAGGCAGCGCCACTTATTTTCGTCGCGCGAACCGACGCGTAAAGCGCGACAAGGCAAAGGCCACACGCAATCTTCGATTGGTCGGCGCGTCCGACAAATCGCGATCAGGCGCGCGCACAACCGAAAGAGTCACTAATGGCTCGCCGGGGCGACCCACGGAGGGGTCATCAGCGACCGCGGGTCAAATCCGAGAACGCGTTCGCGAAATGCGGAACCGAGGGTCTCAGGCGACTGAGGGTAACAAATGGCTCTTCCGCGAGACTGAGAGAACGATCACAGCCGGTCGGCGTCACGATCGGACGCCCGGATGCGAAGTTAGCGAACATGGGTAATTTCCGAGAAAAAATGACCGATGATCGTCGCACGGGACCTGGTACACCCGAAAATCGGGTCGGCGTCAAAGTCCGACCACGCGAAGGTGGGGTTACGTGACCGTCCGCGATCTCGCGAACCAAGCGTCATCGCCGAGAACAGACCACGGTTTCCGACTGGGAAGGTGGCGTAGATGAGTCACCGGGGGTCGGCGTCGACGGCCGACGACGCGAGGTATACCCGGACGTCTTCCACGGGAAGTCGGTCCGGATGCATTATCAGGGACGCGGAATAGGTCGAGCGCACGGGTCGGCGTCGAAAAAACGAAAAAAATGAGCGAGTTGGAAAACCGCTACCCGGGAGCGGAAAGTGGGGGTCGACCTTATGGTACTACCGTTGGAATTTTCCGTCAATAACTTCTGGAACGTTCGGCGCACAAAAGAGAAAGTTGTTATTGCGCCGCGACGAACATTCCAGAAAGAGAAAGCGGCCGTGAAGCCGGAGTGGGGGTAACGGCCGTAAGTGGGGAGCCACAGAGAGCGACGATGCTCGAGGCAGTCTCTCGAGGATCGTCGGCACGGTAACTTCTCTCTAAGATATTCACCCGCGTTCGCGTTAAGTCCCGCGAGTATAAGTCGAGTGTTTAAACAATCGTTGCCAACATCCATAACAATCGGGAACGCCCGCGAAACGCGTTAACTATCGTCGATACGAAAGACGACCGGTACTGTGTTACCGAAACGAAGGACTTGCGTGCGTTTAGCGAATGTGCGACGCCATCTTGTGTAAAGAAATATTGTGAACATCCAAGTGTGTGTAAACCGAAGCCTGCGAATAAACCAATTGATTATTTGCAAAATATAAAAGGAATTGTCAGTTAATTATCTCCTTAATACCTGATCAAGCGGATGTCAGCCATCTTGGAGAATCGTTGATCCTGAGCGGAGATAATCGTCGGTGATTCATCGTTGGGGAATGGAGATCGGCCATTCGTTCGAATAATCTGGAAAAGTGCGGTCGTTAAAAAGTTAGCTAACCGAGTTACGTATATATACCTCAGGCGCACGGTGGTCAGCCATCTTGATCGGGCGTTGATCCTGGACGCTGGAAATCATCGGTGATCCATCGGGCGATGACCCTGAAGAGGCATCCGTCGCGAAAACCTGAAAATTTTGATTAATTAACATAGTTGATTGACCAACATACGTATACTTACCCATGCGGGGTGATGGTCAGACATCTCGGCCGTTCGTTGATCCTGATCGAAGGTCGCTACCGGTGATCACTGGGGAGACGGCACAGACGCGCCATCCGTTGCGGGAACCTAAAAATTTATTTAAATTTGGAAGTTAGTTGACCGACGTACCGATACTTACCGGAAGAGGCGGTGGTCCGCCATCTTCGTTCCACGTGGTGATACGACGGCGATTGGCATTGATGATCCGAGGGGCGACGCTGGAGATCGTCCATCCGTGGCGGGAACCTGAAAATAAAAAGGGGAATAATTAGTTAGATGACACATTCATAGAACATAACGGGGAAACACTTACCTATACCTTCTCGGTGAACATAGGTCAAACCGAGTGGCGACCGTTAAAAGGACACATAGCCGCGTGAATCGGGCACGAAATTGTACCGTCCGGTTACAACCTAACTACTGGTGAGAAGGTCTCGTCATAGTCAATCCCTTGCCTTTGTGAATATCCCTTGGCCACTAATCTAGCTTTGTATTTCGCAACCTGGCCATCTTTCTTCAACTTCTTCTTGAACACCCAACGGTTTGAGATGACGTTGACATCCTTCGGTCTAGGGACTAGTGTCCATGTTCGATTCTCCATCAATGAGTCAAGCTCTAATTTGATTGCTTCACGCCACTTGTCCGAATCTTCAGCTCTTAAGGCTTCTTGAATCGTTGTTGGCTCTGAACTCGCCATGAAGGTTTCAGCAACTATCGCTTGCTCGTATTCATCAGTGTCACTTGACCTTGAACCTTTTCTCGTCGGGTATGGTGACCTCGGTATCGGAAGGCGTGGATTCTTGTACTTCCTCGGAGTCTGATTGGTCTCATCTACTGCTTTAGTTTCTTCTTCATCGGGGACTGATAAAGTGATCTTCGGCAGGGCACTCTCTACGACCGTCTCTGGTTCTCCGTCCTCGTGAAGAATGACGTCTCTTCGTATCAGGATCCTTTGGGCAGCTGGATCGTAGACTCTGTATCCCTTGTTTCCATCACTGTAACCAATCATTAGACATTTAACTGAGTTCATATCCCATTTGGTCCTCTGATCCTTTGGCACATGGACATAACAGTGACTTCCGAAGATTCTTAAGTGTTTTACGGACGGTTTCTCTCCAAACCATTTTTCAAAGGGCGTTAACCCACTCAGAGTTTCTGATCCCGTTCGATTCTTTAGATAGATTGCCGTATTAGCAGCTTCGGCCCACAAATAGCGTGGAATGTCTCGACTGTACATCATTGACTTAGCTGATTCTATGACAGTTCTATTTTGGCGTTCGATGAATCCGTTCTGTTCCGGAGCTCTGGGTGTCGATGTCTCATGTTTGATACCTCTTTCACGCAGGAACTGTTTGACCTCTGCATTGCAAAACTCCAGACCATTGTCAGTCCTGAGCTTCTTGATCTGATGCCCGTCGGCTCGTACTTCAGCATAAAACTGCTTCAAATTCTCCAGCACGTCAGTCTTACTCTTGAGAAAATAGATGAAACAGTACCGTGAAAAATCATCCTTCAACAGCAAGAAATAGTTTGCACCTCCCAAAGATGCTGTGCTCATTTTTCCACATAGATCCGCATGGAAAATCTCGCCTGGAACGGTCGATCTTCTAGCTGTTTTAGGAAAAGATTGCCGATGTTGTTTCCCATACACACAGCCCTCACAGAAGAGATTACCGCCATCCGTGTCATTAAACTGCAGGTCTTCGACTGTTTTTCTGTCACGCATCTGTCTCAACATCTGATAATTCACGTGACCGAGACGTTCATGCCATATTTTCAGGGACTCGGACATCGCCAGTTGGATCTCAGCAGCATGGAGTGGTTTCAGGTTAAGCTTGTACAAGTTGTCATTTCTTATACCATCCATGACGAGCTGTTGATTCTTCTCAAACAGCACACGATTACCACCTTCCATAAAAATGACTTTAATACCTCTTTCTGTCGTTTTGATGATCGAAAGCAGGTTCTTGCTGAGCTTGGGTACGTAAAGTACATTTGTCATAGTGTAAATGGCTGTTTTTCCATCTGCATAGCTTACCCTGACGTCAATGTCGCCTCTCCCTCTGGCATCAATCCGCGTGCCATCTCCAATTTTAACTGTGTAGGTGTCCTCAGAATATTGCTTGAAATTCTTGAACCATTGCCTGCGAAACGACATATGTTCTGTCGCACCTGAGTCTGCATACCATGTATCTTCCGTCTTTGAATCGTTGATTGAATCAACCATGAGAAGCTTGGCTGTGTCGGCAGCTTGAATCCCATCTGACGATTTCGATTTAACAACCAATGACTCATTCGCTCCTTGCAGTGCCTTCTTCTTTTTCTCACATTCACGTGCCCAATGTCCAGGGATGTGACAGAAGTTGCACTTGCCAGGCCTTCTAGTCAGCTTACCTTTATTCTGACCGTTCTTATCGTAGGCAGTGGCTGATCTTCTGGTTTTCCTGGCATTTGTAGCCAATGCCTCAGACGCTTGATTCTCACCTCGTGAACGCAAATTCAACAGAGTCTCCTCATTCACCAGATGATCAGTGAGTCTTTCAATGGTCTGATCTCTTCTAGGCACGGCATACCATGCAGTTCTAATGTTGTCGTACTTCGCTGGTAGGCTTCCTAGAATCTTTGCAATCACCACTGGATCCTTTTGTTCCAGATCCATGTCTTTCAATCTCTGCGCCAAACCGGTCATTCTGGCTATGTAGTCAGCCATTTTCTCTTCTTCGTCCATTTTACAATTAATGAATCTGTCTAGCAATACCTGCACAGACTGATCGCTCTTCTCTGCGTGCACTGCCCGCAGTCGTGCCCACATCTGTGCGGAGGTCGTGCAGTCGGTCATATATTTTAGCTGTTCCAACTCTAGACCTCGCATTAGAAAAGCCTGCGCCGCACGATCTTTCTCTAGCCAAGCCTCAGAGTTCACGCTCGGACAATGTACCTCACCTAAAATATACGGCATTAGTTTATTATCTGCCATATATATCTCCATTTGTCTCTTCCATAATTGATAGTTTTGACCATTAAACTTATGGATACTAAATGCCTTGAGCTCTGCCATTTCCATTCGTTAACGTATCTGGCTTGACACGTGCACTGGGCCCATAACCTGTTACGAGGTTATGGAGTGGCAAAGACAATAACGGGCGTTCGATTTGTTGCTCCACAGACAAAAGAAAAGGTTTATTGCAACGACTATTAATCAATAGTGTGTACAGATGGTTTCTTTAATAACAATAGAGAATACTTGCGGCGAGACGAGCGTGCGTGCTTCTCTCTGTGCTTGCACGTGAAGAGTGAGTGATCACCGTGAACCCGGAGACGCTAGCGCACTCACAGTTACCAATCGAATAGCATATCGGTATCATGGTACTTACTAGACTAACTGTCGGTAAGATGCCATAAGGCGTCAGTTTAAACTCAATACTCAATAAATGATTTATCTACAAAATGCAGCATATAAATTATCTGTATCACAGTATTTAAATAATGTATGTGTCATGTCTGTTACTAGCGTATTCTCACAAATATATAAATTGGTAAGTAAAATTTGATAAAATTAAGCTTCTAGTCATAGTTGTGACACATATATTATACATAATAATATTGCTTTCCAATTGCCATATGTTAAAATATGTATTTCACTTTGATTTGTATATGTTACCTATAGTAATATAACATAAAAGCCAATCTACAAATATTCCTTCAGGATAGAGAACTAGTTTTCTAAAACCTCCATAGGCTACACGGAAATATGTTGATACTTCCATAACATTCCACAAATATTAAATGCTATTCTGCAAATGTTCTTTCAGGGTAAAGGACTGGTTTTTTAAAACTTTCAAACGCTACATGGATGTATGTTGATACTCCCATAATGTTCCACAGGACTCTAATAGAGGATACATGATCATGAATTGTGTAAAAAATTCTCGTGCATTCTATGTATATATATATTTTATATATACAGCAAATAATCTTGAGATTAAAAACACGACATCTTACACTGTAAGTGCATCTCTTTTATAACTGATGGATAACCTTCTATTAATAAGACGTATTTGGATGCAGCACATAACACATATTCAAAATAGTAATGTATGTAATTATTTATTAATGGAATTTAAAACTTCAAGAGTTCGTAAGCAGATAAAAATTATATCTTATTAAACTTTTTAAATAAATTATTTGTGCCATGCAGGTAATACAGTATTCAGGATTTTAGTATTAATGCTAAAATACTATTTTCTAGTACATACATTAATTGAACAGCAATATAAACATTTAATCAATCTAACATGCAAGTTGACAGTACAGAATCATTGTTTCTTCAATAAACATCAATTTTACTAATAAGAGTTGATGATACTATTCTATAAAGTTCAACATTATGGTCTCTACTATTGAATCATGTGATATATGACAATATCATCATCACTCTATTAAATTTCCGTGTTTATTCAAGAAGCAATAATTCTGTGCTGTCAATGTGTATAATAAAAGATTGGTTAAATGTTTATGTTGCTATTCAGTCCATACTAGGTGCGCAACTAAGTTTCCGGGTTTCACACATAGATGGCACCAATAACACATGTACTCGACTTACATGTCTGAAGTTGTCTGAAGTTATAGCTTGGACATCTGTTAACAATAACCAGTCGTTATATAAACACATATCGCAACGCAAAAATATTTTTTCTAACAACGGAGATGTCGAGTTTTGTGCCAAATAAACAGCATTTGCGGGAAGCTTTGCTTTTCTGCTTTAACTTGAAAAAAAATGCAGCTGAAGCACGTCGTTTGCTTGAGAAGGCCTACGGCGAACATGCACCATCGAAAACTACCTGTGAAGATTGGTTTAAACGCTTCAGAAGTGGCGATTTCGACACTGAGGACAAGGAGCGCTTTGGTGGGACCAGAAAGGAATCGTGTACTATGAGCTGCTGAAACCGGGCGAAACTGTCAATGGGCATCGCTACCGACAACAACTGATCAATTTAAACCATACATTGCTCGAAAAACGGCCAGAATGGGACACGAGACACGAACGAGTGATATTGCAGCACGACAACGCTCCGTGCCATCGCAGTTCCATCGTCCAGGACACCATCAAAACGCTGAAATGGGATCTGCTACCGCACCCGCCGTATTCGCCAGACCGGGCGCCTTCCGATTATCACTTGTTCCGGTCGATGGCGCATGGCTTGGCTGGGCTACACTTGACCAATTTCGAAGAAGTGCAAAATTGGTTGGATGAATGGTTTCGGTCCAAAGACGCGTCGTTTTATTGTCGCGGTATTCATGTATTGCCAGAGAGATGGCGAAAATGTATAGCTAGCGAGGGACGATACTTTGAATAAACCATTTTTTGTATTTCTCTTGAAATTTTCCATTTTTGATTGATAAAAAAAACCCGGAAACTTAGTTGCGCACCTAGTATATGTATCAGAAAATAGTATATTAATACATATAAATACCCAAAATATTATAGGTATACTGCATTATATGCGTCACAAATATTTTACTTAAAAAGTCTAATAATATACAGTTCCTATCTGCAATACCATATTTACGAATGCATTTATATGTATAATAAAACAAACTATGGATTTTTTGGCCCTTTAAATTCACTTTATATGTAATTAGGTACATCACAATTTTGACTAAGTGTTATTTAGTGTATCTAAATATTTATTAATATAACATTATGTATCGGTGCTTTAAGAGATGCGTTTAGAACACTGCTTTTTAATTTCAAAATTATTTGCTATTTACTGGATTTTAATAAGATATTGTACAATTTTAACGTAATGTTTTGAATTAAGATTGTTAAATATCTATTTTATACTTGAAAAGGCTGAAAAAATATCCTATGCGTCCGTAGTAACTTGTAGGGTAAGCTATCAAATGTTTTTAGGTATCAAAAGAAATTTCACTTACAATGTCCGAGAGTCCATTAAGCGGGAGTTTATGATTATATCTTTTACTAGAATCTTGTGCAACGTTATATACAGAAGTATCAACATTTATGTATCATACATCCTTGTAGCCATTGGAGTTTTTGGGAAAGCAAACCTTTATCTTGAAAGAATTTTTGTAGAATGGCATTTATGTTTGATCATAAGATAGTGTATATATACGAGTCGAAGTAAAATGTCGGAAAGCAATATTATATATATATATATTATATATTACAACTATAATTATAAGCTTAATTTTACCAAATTTTACTTACCAATTTATATGCATTTGTGAGAATATGCTCATAACATGCACGACACGTACATTATTTAAATACCACGGCTTAGATAATATATTACGATGCATTCTGTGGATAATTCGTTAAAGATGATTAATAAAGTATACACAGGTTTTACCTGCCTAAAAATATAAACGCTTTATACATTCTGCAAACATGTGTAAAGATAAGAAGCACATTGATCCTTCCATGATAAACACAGCAACAAAGTTAATCACAGTAGATGATTCCATAACATTTCACAAGATTCTGAAAACGGAGACAATAATAATCAGTTGTTAATAATAGTACTATAATAATAGTACTATAATAGTAGTAAATATAGTATAATAGGTAACGTCACGGTAGCAATGGACAAAGATAAATATATAGCCAGTATGGAGGAGCTCTTAGGTGATACCGATACTTACAAGATTGTCTCTAGAGATCCAATTAGAAAGATAACAACTCGGGTTCGAGAACTTTTGACTAGATGGAGGAAATCAGAATTCATCTCAGACTCATTGTACAAATGGCTATATTGTAGTGACGGAACATTGCCGAGAGCGTACGGACTCCCGAAGATCCACAAAACTAATTGTCCTCTTAGAATCATCGTTTCATGTGTGGATAGCCCGTTGTACAATTTGGCTGCTTTTCTCCATAAAGTCATGTTTGATAGCTTTCCTAAAAGAGATAGCCATGTCTCGAATAGCTTTGACTTGGTCAAAAAACTATCCGAAACCCACATTAGAGAAGACTACACTTTAATGTCTCTTGACGTTATCTCTCTTTTTACTAACGTGCCTACTGAAATGGTTATTGATAGCATTGCAAAAAGGTGGAACTATGTTTCTGAGAGTTGCGTGATTCCGGAGCCCGAATTTCTTCAGGCAGTAAGATTGGTATTGGAATCGACCTTTTTTGTTTTTAATGGAGTTATATATCAGCAAACCTTCGGTTCTCCTATGGGCTCCCCATTGTCACCCATAGGGGCGGATATCGTGATGCAGGACCCGGAGGTTAGAGCGCTCGGAAGCTTGAATTTTGCCCCTTCTTTTTATAAGAGATACGTGGATGATATTGCAATAGCAGTGCCTCTGAACGAATGCACTCACGTATTAGAAACATTCAACTCCTTTCACCCGAGATTGCAATTTACTATGGAGATCGGAGTGGGTGGCAAATTGAATTTCTTAGAGGTCACCATGTTTCACATAGGTGAGCATTTGCAATTTGACTGGTTCCATAAACCCACTTTTTTCGGAAGATATTTAAATTTCCTGTCTCAACATCCACTTTGTCAGAAAAAGGGCACGGTCATCGGCTTGATCGATCGAGTATTCAAGTTGTCGCATCCGAGATTTCACCAAAAAAACATAAGATTTTTGATTCAAATTCTGATAAATAATTGTTATCCGTTGGAATTTATTTTTAGGACAATACATGAGCGTTTGAGAATTTTGCTTAATGGTGGACACGTTACTAACGATGAGAACATTGATAATAAAGTTCCATATTTCACGATACCATACGTCCCTGGGTTGACTGAGAAATATAAAAGTTTAACTAAGGATCTTAATATAAAGCTCTCGTATTTCAGTCTTAATAAATTGAACAAATTTATCAGAGTTCACAAGGATACTCTCCCTGGATTATCGCATAGGAATGTCGTGTATAGAATTAATTGTAATGATTGTGAGGCTTCCTATGTCGGTCAAACAGGGAGACAACTTTTAACGAGAGTTAAAGAACATAACTCGCATATCAGAAGGAGTGGTGCGGGTCATTCGGTCTTAACAGACCACAGATTGCAGTATAACCATGACTTCAATTGGAAAGATGTGGAAATATTAGACCAGGAACCGTCCCTGAGTAAACGTTTAATATCAGAAATGATTTACATAAAAAGGCAAAGAGAAGGTTTAAATTTGCAGACGGATACGGAAGATATACCAAAAACATACATTAGTGTTATCGATGGACTTGTTAAAGTCTAGAATTATTGTTGTTACGCGGACTTGTTTTAAATTACGCGTGACCTTTCCCCCCGCTTCCTATGTCGTCGATATCTTGTATAAGGCAAGCGTGCCATTCTCTGTGTGAACGTCCTCGGAGACTTGACTATTGTCCAGTATGTTAAATCTGTGAGTTACCTTGGTTGATATCTTTTGTGCTATCTATTGTGTTCCTGTATGAATATTGAGAGAGGATGGTACTCCAAATTTGTCCACAGGCGTTGCGTCACAATGACAACGACATTACATCCGTTTGAAAATTTTCTGGCGCTCCAACTAGGAAACTTCTATGCGACGATATTCTGGAACGTGTCGGAGTGCACATCTAACATAACTGACCAACGATGATTTGTTGTTTACGGCGGTAGAATATCTGTATGTATGTTTGCGACGTCGGACCAATTTGTACTAATTTTTATATGTAGGAGTTACGCTGAGGAGGACCCCAAATAAAGGTCGAAACGTTCGTGAATTTGACTAATTTCGACTTCTGAGAATAAAGTTTAGCGTTTTAACGACACGCTTGTGCTCTTATTGCCCGTTTAAGGTTTTTTCGTTTTCATAATATTATTTTCGCGTTCAGGAAAAATTCTGTTAGCATGTTTTGATCGTGGTAGAAGTTGTTTACGTCGAAAGGAATGTTTCGGTTACACAAGTAAGAGAGAGACAACTATATGATAGAGAGAGAGGGAGATATGCCAGATGTGCGAGGCATGTCCATCCAGGCGCCTATCGCGCATGCCTGCGACCGAAGTGGGAGATTCCAAGGGGGGATCGTGGTCTTTCCTCGAGTGACCAGCGAGCCAGCGAGACGTGTTTCGTGGTCTTTCCTCGACGAGCTTCGGTAGAGTGCGGACTTAGAGTCGAAAGCGGTCTTAGATTATTCTAGATTGTATAAAAATATTATATCGTTTATTCGAGAGCGTATTACATGTATCTGGAAAGACAAGTATCGCGAATCGTGATTACTGTTACACAGTCTTAACTCATCGTTCGTTTTACGAATAATATAACACGATATTAACGACAAATACCGAGTTCGAGATAGTACCCGGGTAACGCCCGTGACCAGTTTGTAATTCAATCGTCTTTGCATAATAATTATATTCGTGTGCAAAGTGCAAATATACATTCTTGTTTTTGTTAATTCAAAACGGAATACGAAACATTGAAATATTCCTCATCCTAATCCTTGACGAAATCGTTCGTGAACCGAGTACTAGTGCGTGACCTTGGCCGATGACATTGTCTTATACATCGCACAAAGCTGAGCAGCGGACATTTCACATCTTGGTGATAGACCGGAAGGAAGGAAGATAAGCAGCTTTCGATAATATCGTTGGCTCAGATACGTTCTACGTTCTAGCGTCAAACGTAGTGGCGACCGTTATTTTCATCTCAAAGTAAGATTTTATTGATCATAGACCACAAGTTCGGTCACAACCTTACCCGGGCAGGGCTTTAAATGACTAAAAAAGAATTTTTAACTATCGGCTGTCACGAGCTAGGAGAACAATAGAAAATACATTTGGTATCTTTGCAGCCAGATGGAGGATACTTCGGAGGCCAATTTGCGCTGGGCCAGAAGTCGTCGATAAATTTGTGCTAGCAGCAATGTGTTTGCACAATTTTATAAAAACAAAAAACGACGAGACAGCACCACAGCAGCAAAGATATTGCCCCCCTCAATTCGCTGATAGAGAAATTGATGGGCAAATAATTGAAGGAGAATGGCGAGAATTATCAGGAAATGATCATTTAAGACCCATCGAAAGATGTGGAGCATATAGAACTACGAGAGAGGCTTATTCGATGCGGGATACTCTCTCGTCATATTTTATGACAGCTGCTGGCGAAGTTCCGTGGCAGTACGAATATATACATCAAGGACTACATCGTGATGCGAGTTGAAATTCTGCCGTTTCTGTATATATAATTTTTATAAAACTGACATGTTCTATGCACGCGCTATTCTGTTTTAATATTATACTGTGAAATGGTATAGAAGTAATAATAATAATATGTATTAATTTTTATATTTTAATAAATAAATGACCTTGAGGATTGCCATAAAATATCTATTATAGTATTTATTGAAGTTCAAGTTGTCAACAATACAAAATTTTCATAAATTTTTTTTTAAATACTTTTCTTTGGTTCAAGAGTCTTTTTTAATTCTGCGGTGACCAGCTTCCCAATAAGGACATCAGGATCGTCATCGTCCGGTGTCGGATTCTTTTTGGAATATACCCGCGATGCCATCGTACTTAAAGTAGTATTAATTTGAGAGAATGCATTTTCTACCAGGTCGATCTTTTGTCTCTTTACTGGTTTTTGGTTTCCCATAAAACAAGTAGACGGAGGACTCAATATTTCAGAATCTGAATCTGAGGGCATCGATTGTTGGGAAAAAGCAGTCGATCGGGGCAAGGAGGAAGTAGTTGACCGCTGTGATGATGAAGCAGCTGATTGCTCTGAAGCATTTGATCGTTGTGTTGAAGCAATTGATTGCTGTGACGGTGGAGGTGTCTCGGACGGAGGAAGTAATACCTGCAGATAATTAAAAAATAAATTCACATTTTCATAAGTGATCTGTTTTTAATCCTTAATTAAATTACTTACAATTACAACAATAAAGACACTCGATATACACACTTATTTCTAATTTACTATTAATATTCAATCTATTATTTTAAATAATGAAATAAACTATTACGGTTGCTCTAACATTATTTCTTTCTTACCCAACATTTTGACCTATCTTTTAAATTCTCCTCAAAGACTACTTAGGAGAAATAAGTTGTTACAATATGTTTGTCAAAACATTGGCCAAAAAATAAACAACGTTACAACAGAACCGTAAAGGAATCAATTATCTTAATTTGTGGTTCTCAAAAAACCTACCTACAAATAGTTGATAATTTTAATATCATAAAATTACTCACTGGTGCAGGTTGCGTGTCAGAGATATCTGTCGAAGCGAGTATCAAATTATCATCGACTTGCTTAATCGTTGGACTCGATAGCTGCGACTGTTGCTGCAACGGCGAAGGCATCCATGGTTACAAGTACAGTTAATTACATTTTATTACACGTGTAAAAGAATCAATTATCTCAATTCGTAATTCATACTCAAAAAACCTATAAATAGTTGATAATGTTAATATTATTATAAAATTACTCACTAGTACAGGTGACGTGTCAGGGATATCTATCGGAATGAGTATTGTTAAGGAGCGTTATAACCGTGCCGCGAGGCTGACGGCTATGCGCCTGCAGTCAGTCTCGTGGCACGGATTCGATTCGCACGGGGTTGATCGATCACGCGGTCCGGTGTGGTAGATCACGCGTTGACGCGGCCCTTTGGAGAGGTGCGCGCAGGCCCTCGGAGCGAAAGCGAGCGAACGGCAGACAGACTCGATTCGTACACGGTAGCGGAAAGTTCTCTTCGCATCACGGCTGAAAATTTGTGCGTGGTTTCTCCACCGTTAAGCGCGGCATCGCCGCCAGTCTTTCGCTGAGTGCGCGAGTGATAGACACTCCAACCGTTATAATCGAGCTCAACCCGAAGTTCAGCTCTGGACATTTGTCAGTGAAAAGCGGGAGCGTTAGCCCGTCTCGCTGCCAAGAGTTCGTTCGCTTCGAAGGAGGAGCATCCGGTCGACGCACGGCAAGATCCGTGTCGTCTCCGCTAAAGACCAGCAAGATCGCCAATCGAATTCTGGCTACGACAGTGTCCGTGTAACAAAATCTGATTTGTAAATAAATTGCGTGATCAATCGACGAGTTCTCATTCGCCGCCCTCACCCTCGTTTCGCACTCTGTCTGAGTGGCTCCGGCATTCATCGCGCTCCAACAAAATCCAGTCGAGCACGAGACAAGTATCAAGTTATCGACTTGCTTAATCGTTGGACTCGATAGCTGCGGCTGTTGCTGCAACGGTGAAGGCGTCCATGACTACAAGTGCAGTTAATTATTTTTTATTACATGTAGTATGTATTTTGTTTTAGCATTTTATTTTTTACATGTGTTATTATTGCAAGTATACTATACTTACTCGTTCCAATGCAGATACGTTGTTCGTGGAAATATTCTGAGAGCGCAATCTCTGGTTGGTCACCTTTGGTGAAGTCATTTCCTGTAACAAATAAAATAAGTTTTGAAAATATGTTGTTCAAGTAGAATACATGATGTTATATTAGAAAGAATTGCTTCTTGTACCCTGAAGTCTTGATTTATTCTCTTCGCTTGATGCATCTTCAAGATTGATGGCTGAGAAAAACTCATATTCGTAATACTTCTAAAATGTTGAAAAGTTATGACAAAAATGTTTACACAGTACCATAAATATCCATAATAATTGTAACAAAAGTATACTAACTTTCTATGGACCATATGCTTTTCTAAAAAGTTAAGGTTCTCAAAGAGAAACCACTTTGGCCGTGTAGGCTTTCCAGCACCACTTCTGGTTTCTTGTTCGTGCAACGTTCGTTCTTTGCTAAAACGTTGGCGGAGACGTGTCCATCGTGTTTGACAATCTGATACTGAAAATATAAATAGATGTTATTATTTAACCACCTGAAAGAAAATGCATGGAGGTAGTGATTGGTGGTTTCATACATGCATAAAGCATGGTTAAATATGTTTAGTAAACAATTTACATTCAATAAATTGTGAAATAAAGAACATTAATAAACAAATATTTTAAATCATAATTAACTTACCTGTCATATTCAAAATGCTAGCCATCTCTCTCCATGCATTTTCTTTCAATCTCGTGTCCTTGTATTCTCTTTGAGTTTTATCGTAGAGATAAAGACGAGATCGTACAAGATCAATTAACAGTTCATCACCATATTTGCAATTATCGTTAATGTTGCAATTATCGTTAACGTTGTAATAATATTCATTCGATGCGTCGTATTGTTCTTCTTCTCTTCCCAAGTTGGTCGTATAATTAAAATGATCCATATCTCGAGTCTGACGCTGTATATAGTTGCACCAGTTGCGAAATGAGCTTCAACTCCGTCCTGGACCATATCAAGCAGTTCCTCGATGGCCAGGAGGTTTTGCTAGAGATGGCGGAGCAGTTGAATGATCTGGCGACGACAAGTCCGGTATCCGTGTTGTCCGAAGGCTCGGAAAATGTGGCGAATGCACGGCAGCGACAGACGATGAACACGTTGCGCACGGAGGAATGTGTGGATAGCGAGGGTAGGCTCTACACCAGAAAAGTCGTGCAAATTGAGAAATTCTGGGACCGTACTCCGATTCGGGTGACAACGTCACAATCAGCAAAGGATCCGATAATCGAGAAGTTCTTTTCGAATGTGGAAGGTTAAGGTACGAGAGAAATGCCTGGCGACCGCGTCGATGCGAATGTACAAATGCAATCAGTACCTGCAGCAGTTCTCCAAGTTGGGAAATTTTCGCGTGCACGCCTGTCTCCGTGGCAATAATCGTTGCGAGCAATGCGATCAGAGCTTCGCGACCCTTAGATCATAACCTTTCATATACGTACGACTCAAAACATTCAAAACGTTCGTCTCGGCAAAATTCTGAACGCTGATTGGTTGGCTACAAGGCAATAGATACAGAATTCCAACTCGTCGGAAATTTTGTCGCTATCGCTATCGCTGTCGCTATGGCTATCGCTATTGCCTATTGTGCAAGGGGCTTTATCGTATAATGTTGCGAGGAGCTTGTCCTGCCGCTTACCGGGTGGTTTATCGCGCGTCGGACAGAACGGTAGGTCAGTGTGCGCGTCGTGAAGATGTTGCGGATACTCCAAGTCGACTTCGAGAATGTAGCCTATCGAGGAATCCAACGCGACATCCATAACATTAAAATTGGTTACGTCGTCGACCCATTGAAAATCTGCGTATGGCAATGGTTGACACATTGCCCAGCCGTATAAGTTGTTTACGTCGAAATACATCAGGTACGACGACGGTTTCGATGGATCGTACGACTGCATGTACTTGTTGTTGGCCAGCGCGTATCTGTTCGAACATTGACTCAAACCGCCGCGTATACCGCGTTCTATAAACATGACCATGTCAATGTCGGTGAGCAATTCGAAATTGATACGCGTATGCTTCAACATAGCGTCCCACGTGAAACCCGGTAGAGTATAATAATACGCGGGATCGAGTCCATAACTCGCGACGCAACTATCGCGAAAATTTTTAAAGATATCGGCCAACAGCAAGACATCGGTTTTGAGATATAAATCGCTGTAGTCACCGAGCGTTCGAATGGAGAACCGCTACCAGACGTTGACGGCGTGCGCGTAATCGCTTTCGGATACGGTGTCACCTGTCAATGAATTGTAAAACGAGTCGCGCGGTGGTAAACGCGAGTCCTTCAACTTTTCGACGCAGTCAATGTACTCATACGGAAATACGCCTTTTCGTGTCAGTAAATTAAAATTTTCTGCGAATAATTAACAAAATTCGCGTTGCAAGATGCGCAGTTTATCCTTGCTGAGATAAGATGCCAATTTGTCGAGACTAGCGGTGAGAAACTTGTACGAATCGATAAATCGCAATTTGACGCAAGTTTTCTTATCTTTATCTTCGGTGCTTTTAACGTTTTTTGTAAACGAAATGTATTTCTCTTTTGTGATTGAGAGTAAGTCTACATGTCCTTCGTACGCTGTTGCTATTTCCGTTATAATAAAATGCGCGTCGTAGCCCGATAAATTATGAAAAACTATGGGAATGCAATGCGAATCTTTATAATTTAAGTTACAGTTTAAATGCGCGGGACCTCTGTACTGACCGGTCAGATGACAATGATCGCGTACTCGCACGTCGTCTGGCTCGAACGGTTTTTCGCACACGTGACAGTGCGTTGTGATGTTGAACTTTTCCCACTCGTCTCGCGTGAAATCCGCCATGGGTACATTAGTGGACAAGATTGTCTTTACGTCGTGAGCTAAACGTCTTAGCTCCTCGGCGAACCACGCGACGCAATCCTTATCGCGACGAAACCGATACAATGATAATGAGTCGTCGTACGAGCAACGCACGTAGTACCCTATGCTAAACACGCGATGATGTTGATATGTGTACCTGGACGTTTCCGGATCCGCTTCCATCTTCTCCAGGGTACATTCCAGGTCGGCGTATACTATAAACGGAACTCGTTCCTTCCTGCTGTGATTCTTAAAGGCCGACCACTTGTCGTTATCGCTCGGTAACTTGATCGCGCAGTCGTTCATTTCCTGACAGTCGACGGTGTGGGCTTCCAATTTCTCGCTGGAGCTGAAGTAGTGCAAACATCTGTAAATAATGAAATTTTTTTTATATATATCTTTTACATAAAAATTATTTTTATTTTTATTAGGACGTATACTCACCGATCGCAAAAGTATTTTTTGTTCTTTTTCTTGCTCAATTGCGAGCTCACAAGGCGGGATAGGTTCTTGATGCATGCAAAATGCCCCACGTTGTCGTCATGCACGTACAGCAGATTTACATGCCTGTCCATTTTTCGACCAGTAACCCGTATTGGCAAGATAGCAAATTCCTTGTTTTTTTTCTCGATGCTGTAGACGTTGATGGAGATGTCGTTGTGAACTTCAAACCGTTTAATTTGATCCAACGTTATTGGAAACTCAATGTCTGTAAGATTTAGCACCGATGTGTAATGTGTATACGACGATTGCAGATCTACATGTCTTTGGGCTGGATGCAGAGCAGCCGTCACTGACCATGCGAAACATGCATTGCCCATTGATCGCACGTTTATCACCGCTCTCTTCATTTTAATTTCTCGCGGTATTTTCACAAAACACCCCGCGTGCAATGGATTATATTTGTTTACGTTAACAGTCAAATTAAGTATACGCGACAATGCCCATCCGCTATCACGTTCCTGGAATTCCTCCAGCGATGCTAGGGTAGGCTCGATAATGTGTCGCTTGTACCACTCGCGCAGATCGGACATACGAAAGAGTTCACAGTTTCTCGTTGCGACTTTTATTTGCGCGTTTGTCGCCCGCAACAAATTCACCATTAAACATTGTGTTTATCTTTACATTGTGATGTCGTTGCATGACGTTCCGCACATGAATTAGTACAATGTCTCTCGCATCTCTGAGAAATTGACGAGGGTCGATGTGTTTGGAATTTATCACCACACCAGTCAGTATACGACTTTCAAAAGCCGTATCTATCTCGCGCCATCTAAGTCCTGTCTCACTCGCACTGTATCCTGCACCCACATGCACGAAACGTTGACGTACCGAGTCTTTCAAACCTTCGAGTCGTGCGATACAAGCGATCAACGACTGTTTAAGACCGATCGATGACTGTTTAAGATTGATCGATAATCGCGGCCGTTTAATTCGGCTTTGTTCTTCCAACGATTCGATAAACTCGTCGTATCGTTGCTCCCACGCGGTAAAGTCTTCCCTCGAATTTAAAAGGGTGGATTGCTCCAACAACTCTTGCTCCATGTTATTACACGATCCTCTTTCTAACACAATTTGTTGTACTCACGACTTCCAATTCTCGACTACTGAGCGTATCCCCCAGATTCGTCAATTTATATTCTACTAATGATGCATCGTTTGCTTTTTTTATCATATCTAATTTCATCGTGATCTCAGCATCCGTACATTTGCGCCTTCCGAAAAAATGTACGATTTGCAGTTTTGCACGTGTTCGATGAAATCATCGCGAGACACGTCGCGACATGTTCTTGAAAACAATAACGCGCCATTGACGTATGCGAAATTGCAAAATTTGCAATTTTGCACGTGTTCGATGAAATCATCGCGAGACACGTCGCGATGTGTCTTTGAAAAAAAATCATATTTGATGCTATTGCCCGATGAGGTGATCTCATCACGAATGTTCTTGACAAAGATATCACATTTAACATATATGTGGATTGTGGTGGTGGTCACCATGCAGCAGCCGTACATTGGCGCTATTTGCAAGATTCGCAATTTTTTTGTACGTATAAATAGTCTACGAGGATTCTAGAACGCAGTCAAGAGATTGATACGGTTCGAGTACGTCGCAAACAGCCTCCAGTTACGATGAACACTCACGGTGCGAACTACTACGTTCCGATTCAGGATGAAACATGCGAGAAACAGCACAATGAGTAAGTACTGCTAATTTTCGTATATACTTGTGCAAAAGAAAAAACTTTTATAAAAAATTGTATTTTTTCAGTTTTGATAAACCTCGTTATACGCCTCGTATTTTGGGAAAAAGGTTTGCCTTGACATCGACAGCATATAAATTTTTAGATGTTGGAATCAACGCGGGACCTATGTCCTCTGTGGATATACTTATTGGCGATAACCAAGGCAATCGGATAATTCTGCCTCATGCAACGTGGGTGACGTTCATTGAAAAACGTGCAGATATTCAGCGACTCGTGCAGTCACCGGCGCCTTCATCGCTAGCGTTTCGAGATCTGGAACTCGTTAAAATACGTGACGCAGATATTGTAAAATTGACATCGTGCGACACCAGCTTGTACAGGGTGTATCATGACGATACAGAGCGGTACGGCGGGTTGCCCATTCGAGCAGGCGCGCATGGTCGTTCACAATTGCGTTGACTTCGGTGCATCACCTATAACCACTCGCATATCTTTTTTACAATAAAATGGACTTTGTAGCGCCCGAAGTTGCAATACAATTGTGACGGATTTCCGTAGCAGTAACGTTAAAACAGAAGTCGAGATGACAATACAGGTTATGAAATAAATTTTATTAAGAAAACGAAAGACATCTTCTCTCTTACGAAAAAAGCACGTACCATAGTCCATCATAATCATTATATATTATAATTTTATTACTTAAATTATTTTTTGCACACAATGTTTATGCACAGGACAAAAGTCAGCAATTAGTATATGTGTGCAAATTTAAATTATAAGTCGGCTAATAAATTTCATTCAATGTAAGTTTAAATAATGGCAGAAATCACCATTAACAAATCTTACAATATTCATTTTGTTTAATTAATAAATAATTTATCATTAAATTGATAATCAATTTAATATATCAATACTAATGAGCATTATATAATTTTTTATATAAATGATGCTGCTGCATCTTAAAAATCTTAATCTTAATTTCATAAACAAGAGGTTTATTAGTATAAAATATACATTTTAAATATGATGCTAATAAATAGTTTATATAAGGCAAATTATCATAATATTTAATGAATACTTTTCAGTAATAAATTCCTTGTAGATTTAAATGAGATTCAGTAGCATTATTTACATAAAGATGCTTATTAGCTTCAGTATATTGAATTAATTATTAATGTTAATGATGAAATATTAATAATCTGAAATAAATGTTGTTAGACATAAGATCCGCTGATAATCGTTTTTATCGTTATAAATAACGATGGAAACGGTTATCAACGGATCTCGTGCCTAATAACATTTATTTCAGATTATTAATATATATATATATATATATATATATATTGTCACGTCTTTTTCACTCCCGGAGCGGTCCGGGCCGTGTGACGGATCAAAAGGGGAAGGAGAGAAGGATGATAGGCCTCTCCGGCAGTTCTCTCGCACCTCCGACACTCCACTAACCGAATTTTATTGTTGGGCGCCAGACGCGTGAATTCGCGTCCGCGAAATCGCGAGAAACTAAAGAAAGAGACGCAAGGCGAAATAAGTCGGTGTGCGAGGAATCGGCTAGCTCGACCTAATAGCAGGGCGCGCCCTCAGAAAAGATTTCTAATAACGAGACAAAAAATATTCTTGACATGTTTAATCTCATCACAACCTGAAGTAGTATAAAAATTAAACAATATTGAGATTAAATCAATAATTCCTATTCTCTTCTCTCGAATAAAATAACATTGACTTAATATCTTGAGACAAGAATATATAAATTTAAGCTTATATATTCTTGCGTTTAGACTAATCTTCACGCGACGTTATAACTTACAACTTATAAGCTTAAATTTATATATTCTTGTCTCAATATATTAAGTCAATCTTATTTTATTCGAGAGAAGAGAATAGGAATGATTGATTTAATCTCAATATTGTTTCATAACGCGCGATGTTAGAGCCATAATATTAGGCGCGATCCGCACGACGGCCGCGCGCCGCGAAACGCCTGAGATGCATCTAAATATCCATTATCCAGATATTATTCCTGAAATAGGAAACTAAACTCACAAATACTTCGAAATCATAGCAGTCACGCAGATAATAATAGTAGAGTATTAAACTAACAAATAATATAGAATAAAAACTATGAGGAAACAATGTGCAAGTTTCTACTTGCACACTTTTTTATTATTTTAAAACATCATTTTTTGAAGTCTCAATTATTGAGACTTGAGATGTTCTAACTGTTCCCCTTAGAAAGAAATGAATAGTGAGTAAACTAAGGTTTTTTTTTAAAGTTAACCGACGTTTGTAAAATCATAATAGATTTCTTCGTCACCCATGAGGTACTACTGTTAAATGAAATCAGTAACTTATACAGTCATTTATAAAATAAACGCTCGACACTCGGTCAGCTTCGCAAAGTTCAAACATCGATTTCATACCTTCTTAAAAGGAGATTAACATTTAACACTACACTGTGTTTTTTATATAACTAAAAAACTAATCAACCAAATCTTAAAGAATTATATATGAAATAGGGGTAGAAAAAATTGAAAAAAAAACTCAAAAAACAATCTTTTCTTTGGTTTCTTCTACCCCAATTTTATATATAATTCTTTTAAATTTGGTTAATTAGAACCAACTTTATACACAATCAAAAGTTCATATACGAATTTACGAAAACAAAGCTTCCTCTATGAGGAAGCAATATATAATTTACCTGTTCTGAGACCCAATCACAAAATCTTTCTCGACGGAGCAAATCTTGGGGGAGTAACATTTGAGTTGTGTGTCTCTTGTAAGGATGCATTCTTAAATCTTTCTTAATAATTCTATGCGCCTTGTTATGGTCCATACCAAGATCATATCCGATACTTCTCGTGCTGGTGTGCGGATTTTCTGTAACTGCTTCTCTCACTTGATTGATAATTTCTTCCGGGCGATGATGATTTCGTGCGCGTGTTGACGTGTGTAACGTGCCATGCTGGATAAGGCGAGTTAATAAGGCATGAAAATACCCGTGTGCCGGGTGCCGCTTTTCAGGAAAGCGCTCAGCGTACAAAATTGCGGCCTGCCTTCCATTTTTACGACATTCGCCGTAAATTAATAATATATTGGCCAACTCTTCGTTAGTATAACGAGGACGTTCCATCGTTCACCGCGTTTTCAATCCTCGCGTTGCACGCAAGGAAAAGAACGTCGGACCAGATAGTTTTTTGTCCGTCTACGGAAAATGCACTCGTCTGTTTTAAAAACGTCAAATGGTGAACGATGGAGCATCCTCGTTATACTAACGAAGAGTTGGCTAATATGTTGTTAATTTACGGCGAATGTCGTAAAAATGGAAGGCAGGCCGCAATTTTGTGCGCTGAGCGCTTTCCTGAAAAGCGGCACCCGGCACACGGGTATTTCCATACCTTATTAACTCGCCTTGTCCAGCATGGCACGTTACACGCGTCAAAACGCGCGCTAAATCATCATCATCGCCCGGAAGAAATTATCAATCAAGTGAGAGAAGCAGTTACAGAAAATCCGCACACCAGCACAAGAGGTATCGGATATGATCTCGGTATGGACCATAACAAGGCACATAGGATTATTAAGAAAGATTTAAGAATGCATCCTTACAAGAGACACACAACTCAAATGTAGCTCCCCCAAGATTTGCTCCGTCGAGAAAGATTTTGTGATTGGGTCTCAAAACAGGTAAATTATATAGTTTAATAATGTATTAGCTATATTTTAAGCTTTCATACGAAATCGTGGCAAATAACTTTCATTTATCGAATATTTCTCGTTGACGCGTTTTTTATATCGTGGCTAATCATATCACCGTTTCTTCTAAAGTCTACGCGATAAAATGTCAACCTAAGTAATAAACAGAAAATTAATAATAATTTTTAACTAATTGCAAAAAAGGCATAAAAAACATGAAAAAAAAATACACAGATACATTATTGTACCTTTATATCATACAGATTTACGATATTGATGATATTGAGGATGACTACTTTCTGCGGAGTATATTATGGACAGACGAGAGCACTTTCCGCAGTGATGGCATGATTAATCGCCATAATGAACACCATTACGCGGTAGAGAATCTCCACTGTATAAAAGAAACGCACGTCCAGGGAAGATTCCACGTCAACGTTTGGATGGGGATTGTGGACGATACGATTATTGGACCGTACTTTTTCCCTGAAAATGTCAATGTCACGGCAGAAGTATATTACGAGTTTCTGGAGGAAACACTGCCCGGTTTGTTGGAAGATGTTCCATTACACATCCGCCCAAACATCATCTTCCAACAAGACGGCCATCCAGCCCATACTTCCCTTCTCGCCCGTAAGATTTTGAATCGTCGTTTTACGAACAGGTGGATAGGCATTCACAGTGATCTGCACGAGTGGCCACCGCGATCACCTGATCTCACGCCTCTGGACTTTTTTGCATGGGGTTTTATACGCGATCAGGTATATAAGACACTACCCATGAATCGCAACGAATTAATTGAAAGAATACGGGTAGCAAGTCGCGATATTACACCCGTCACACTAAGTAGAGTGCGACAAAATTTTATGCGGAGAGTCGCATTGTGTTTGGAGAACAATGGTGGACATGTAGAACATGTCCTGTAAAATAAATACATATTGTAAATACATTGGTTTAATTGCGTCAGGTGTGATTCGCGTTAGGACACCTAGATTATCCACGCGATATTGGTTGCGCCGAGATATTATTCGCGTTGGTGTGATTGTGCTCCGATGTTAACTGCGTGCAAGCCTTTGCGTTAGAATCATATTTGCGTCGGAATGTCGTTCGTACCGACATATTATTCGCGTTAGAATATTGATCGTGCCGATTGATTTTTCGAGTCGGGGTGTCATTCGCGTTATTCACACCGACTGATTATTCTAGTTAGGATATTATTTGCGTTAGGATATTATTTGCATTAAGATATTACTTGCGTTGACCTAATATTGCGTCCCGTTATTACTCGCGGTAATTCCGTACCTTTCCCCGCGTTAGTTTTAGTATTTCGTGTTATGCCAAGCGCCTAAGCGCCTTATTCTTCGCGTCAGGATACCCTTGGCGATATTACGCGTTGCGTTCGACCATTATTACGTTGGGATGTCACTTGTGTTACGTTCCCTATCTGCGTTAGATTAAGGCAATTTGGCGAAAGAATCCTTGCGCCGCTTGGGACCTTGAGTTCACGCGCTCCGAGCGTGACGCACGATTATTTCGCGTTTACTCCAGTTATGTCGCATTCGGTCGTAACTTCTGTAGATATTCTATATTATTTGTTAGTTTAATACTCTACTATTATTATCATCTGCGTGACTGCTATGATTTCGAAGTATTTGTGAGTTTAGTTTTCTACCAGTATTATCTTGCTCATCAACGACGCCTTCCGCGCGTTTACTAAATTAACGTAATTCTCCGCTTATTTCTGGCGTCCGCGTTACTGCCATTCTTATTGTTCAAAACTTGACGCCCGTGTTATCAGCTATCTATTTGCTTTTTCTGATTAATGAAAGCCGAAATGGCCGCATTGTTTTCCGAAAGTTATTCTACAATAAATGTTTCTTTTCATTTGTTAGCTGACTGAGTTAATGATTTGCGTGTCACCCCGCCGAACATCGCGCTGCCCTTAATCAACCCCGCCACCCTCAGAAAAGATTTCTAGATACAATGCTATTACTCTTAAATCTAATCATAAAATAGGATCGAAATAGGGCCAATTATATTTAGTATTGAAACAACAATATTTTAATCTTAAATAGAAAATTTCTTAAGTTTAGAATAAAATATTCTTGATACTATCCCTCTAACTTTCTCAGAAAGATGCAGATAGAACTTTGTGACAATCCTATAATATTCTTGATTCAATAATAGACGAATCTGAAAAAAAATCTTATTCTATTCTTGCAAAAAGAGAATTTGTAGATTGTTAGGAATCTATTATATTATTTTTTCAAGATCCTTTTTGTGATAGAATGAAATAAAGGTATTTATGAACAAAAACAGCTATTATTTTGTAACGTTTTATTATTACGTTTTTATACAAAACGTATGATTTTCGATTATTTTTATGATTTATGATTTTACACTTATGATCATACAAAACGTATTTGATAGAAAGCCGTTTTATTCTCCATTGATTTATCTTTCATAGAGAAATCAATGGAGAATAAAACGGAACGGAACCAATCGTTGATCATTAGCAATAATTCTGATGTTGGTTGCTGTATGGATAGCCAAATCTTGAAATTTTAAGTAATGCCATTGATCAGTTAAATCAATTTTATAAGCATGGAAATGAGTATTAAAATTTACTGTGGTAAGTTTCTTAAGTAAAAAATATACAATATTATCTCTGGATACAGATATTGTATAAATATAACCAAATTGAGGATTTTTACTTCTTTCCCAATCTACAACAACCAACATGCCATTCTCATAATGAGAGTCATTAATTTTAATCCATTTAACAATATTCCATTTTGCGAAACATATAACTTCAGGTAATATATAACGTGTTGGCGAATTTTATGGTTTCCGGGCGTAACTCCGGTTCGCCAATTGGCGTAAGATGCCAGGTCGACCCCGACAGGGATCCGACGTGCGGTTAGAATAAGATTTGGGAGGACACTTGATTTGGGAGGAAAGCACAAATATCGTTTAATCGTCAGGTTAATACAAATGATGGTTGACGCGCTCTCATTTGAGCACGACACTCGGCGCGCACGTGATTCGATGAGCGCTGGTCACGTGATACGAACATGTTCGTAGAGCGCGGAGGCGTTGGCAATTAAGACGCGCAATGTAGCTTGCACTTGATGAACGCACTTGAGGCGTTATGCTGCAGTCGCACTTGTTCGTAACACAAGACGCGAGAATGTTCACAAATCGTCGACTCGATCACGATGATCGAGCGCACAATGGCGAGGCACGCAGGGTGACTTATACGCGAATGTTCACTGCTCGCGGAGACGAGAGCGAATTGCAGCACGCACGAACGGCGCGATAATTAGCGGTGCTCTGACAGAGCGGTAAACTCGGATGCACGACGGTATATTTGAGACCGCGTGAACTGGAGTAAACGTTAACGGACGCACGACGGTATACGACCTCGTGAACCGGAGTACTTTTGGCTACTGAACGCGAACTCTCGTGTTTCGGGAGCTTTCCTTTGCGCGACGCGTATCGACCAATCACCTGCGTTTCCGGGATCATGCGATCACGGCATGACAGGATCGATACGTGTCGCGAGAGACTTCGCGGTAAGGGTTGACGGGGGGAGCGGCGCGAAATCCTTTCGTTCGGAGGGCGACTGACGGATGGCGTTACCGGTACGGTATTGATCCGCGATCGCGAGAAAATTACGGAACATAACCGCCCGCCGCGAATAACAATTCGCAACAATTCAATGCCGCCCGCCGTGACGAATTGTTGATCTCGAGCCGCTTGCCATTCGGAGCACTGCGAGTGCTGAAACAACTTAAACTAGAATGATCAATTTACATAAGACATGATACATAGGAATATTTACAAGTATTTACAAAGTTTTATTGTCGTATAGGCATCGTGGAATGTCACTCCGGAGTGTTTATATCGACCGGCAAAAATGATAGCTTGACCACGGCACGTTTGTACGTGGATCGCGTTGTTTTAACCGAGACGACTCGCGTGAGTCCGTCGTCGCCGGGGTGACACTCGACGATTCTTCCCAATTCCCATCTGCTGGGAGGAGCGAGAGGATTTCGCAGAAGTACTAAGCGTCCGACTCGAGCTAGATTCTGAATTTGACGCCACTTGGGGCGTTGCTGCAATGTATGCAGATAGTCATTTGACCAAAGCTTCCAAAAGCTGTCGCGCATCTGTGTAATTAGCTGCCACCGAGTGAGACGCGTTTCCTTTTCCTCAAGTAACGAGGGGGTGGGAGCGCTTGTCAGCGCCGTTCCTATCACGAAATGACTTGGTGTCACTGAATTATAATTATCGAAATTGTCTGAACCGGGAGCGATCGGTCGCGAGTTCAAACACGCTTCGATTTTACATAGGAGCGTGCTTAGCTCCTCGAATGTCAGCGTGTGCGCCCCGATGACGCGTTTCATGTGAAACTTGACGCTGCGGACGCACGCTTCCCAAAGACCGCCGAAATGCGGCGCGGACGGAGGAATGAAGTTCCACCGAACGCCTTGGGTTGCTATTCTATTTTGAAAATTCGAATCGCGAGTGGCCTCACTCCATGTGACGGAGATTTCGCGTTGAGCACCGTGGAAAGTCGTAGCGTTGTCCGAATACATATCACTGGGAACGCCGCGATGTGCACAAAATCGATCGAATGCAGCGATAAACGCGGGAGTCGTACAATCGCCAACCAACTCCAGATGAGTAGCTTTGACGGTCATGCAGACGAACACCGCGATGTACGCCTTTCTTGATGTGTGTCCTCGACCGGGAGTAGATCTGACCTGTATTGTTCCGGCATAATCTATCCCGCAGTGTAGAAACGCGCGACGCGTCGACGTGACGCGACACGAGGGCAGGTCGCCCATTAACTCGTGCGCGGCTTTGGCGCTTTCACGAGCGCATCTGACACATTTATGGAGAACAGCTCGTATCGTTTGACGCGCGCGCAAGATCCAGTATTGTTCACGTAGCAGGTGCAACGTGAATTGCAGCCCAGCGTGGAGGGCACGGATATGAGTTTCGCGTATTAACGCGGCAACTAACGGGTGTGCAGCGAGCACGACCGGGTGTTTCTTGTCGTCCGGAAACGCAGAATTGCGGAGTCGGCCTCCGACGCGAATAAGTCCGGTTTTATCGAGAAACGGGTTTAACGGTAGCAGTTTACTGCTGTTCGAGATTCGATTTAATGACTCTAATTGAGCGTACTCCACGGGGAATAACATTTGTTGCACTGTCTTGAGCCAGAATTCGCGCGCGAGATTAATTTCTTCCGGAAGAAGTAATATCGACGCGGGTTTTGAGGTCGCATTGACGGAATTTGAGCAACTCATTTCGCGAGCGCGGCGAGCGAATCGCATTACATAAGCGGTGACGCGCACCAGCTTGTTCCACGAGGAGAATTTTTCTCCGAGCTCCCATCGTTGGCAAGGGTGCACAAGGTGCACGGAAACGTGCGCTCGCTCTTCCGGTAGCGATTCTTGCAAATTTGATTGAGGCTCGGAGGGCCATTGATCTGCCGATAATTTGAGCCAGTCAGGCCCTGTCCACCATAGAGATTGCTGAATCAGATTTTCAGGTTTGACGCCCCGCGAAACGAGATCGGCAGGGTTTTGCTGTGATGGCACGTGATGCCATTCGACGTTTGGCAAGAGGGTTTGAACCTCATGCACCCGATTCGCGACAAACATTTTCCAACGTGAGGGTGGTTGCGAGAGCCAGGCTTTAGTGACCTTTGAATCTGTCCAACAATGGTAGATCTGAATAGCAATCGTGAGCGCGGATCGCACGGCGGCGATTGACCGCGCGAGCAGAACCGCGGCGAGCAACTCTAAACGAGGAATACTCATGGGCTTGAGCGGAGCTACTTTCGACTTCGATAGAAGTAGCGTAATTTCGACTGTTCCGTCAAGATGCGTAACCTTTAAATAAACAACCGCTCCGTATGCGGAGGCGTCGGCGTCGGCAAACCCATGAATCTCCGCGGTGAGTGTATCGGAACCGTAATCGGTCCAACGCGGAATGACGATTTGTCGCAGTATAGGTAATCGAGAATAGTAATCTCTCCACCTACGGAGAAGATCATCAGGGATTACATCGTCCCATTTACAGCGAAGAAGCCAGAGCTGCTGCATCATGATTTTTGCGGTGATGACCACTGGAGCCATCCACCCGAGAGGATCAAAAATTCGAGCGATTGTCGAAAGAATTGAGCGCTTCGTGTCGGGAGCCGACTCTGCAAGCGTGACGTCAAATTGAAAGACGTCCGTGTGAGGATGCCACTTGATACCCAGTATCTTGAGACGCTCGTCAGATTCGAGCGTTTTTGCGGAAGCAAGGCCATGATCCTGCGGATCGATGCCTTCGAGCAATACGGGATTGTTACTCGCCCATTTTCGGAGGTGAAATCCTGCTCGTTTCAAGAGAGAAATCAGTTGATCTCGCGTCTGAAGCGCGAGCGGTATGTCATCGGCGCCAAACACAGCGTCGTCGACGTACGTGTGAAGCCGTAATACCGGAACTGCCAAAGGGAAATCAGCGCCTTCGTCTTCGGCAAATTGCTCGACCACGCGAAGAGCGACGTTTGGCCCGTTTGCATTACCGTAGGTGACGGTAAGCAATAAGTATGCGATTAAGGGCCCGTCTGGCGCGGGTCGCCATAAGATCCTTTGATAATTTACATCGCTTTTGTGGACAAGAATTTGGCGATATATTTTGGCGATGTCGGCGGTGAAGACGAACCGAAATTGACGCCATCGCAAGAGAATGAAAGATAATTCGGGTTGTAATTTACGGCCGATTATTAGATGGTCGTTCAACGAGAGACCATTGGAGGTCGGTTGAGAGGCGTTGAAGACAACGCGCAAACGAGTTGTTGCGCTATGCTCGCGGACAACTGCATGATGCGGTATATACACTACTTGACCATCAGGGGGGTCATCGAGAGGTGCCTTGGTCATGTGGCCAAGACGCTCATATTCCGCCAAGAAGTCGTGGTATTCCTTCGCAAGGTCGGGATTCGACCTTAACCGTGACTCGAGACGCGAATACAACGCGATTGCAGACTTTTTTGAGTCACCAATGTCGATAGGGGGCTCCGATTTGAACGGCAGCCGCACTATATATTGCCCGTTGGGGGCACGAGAATGTGTAGACACGAAGTGTTCTTCGCATTGACTCTCTTCCGGTGAGAGATGAGTTTGCTGAGGAAGTTCTTCGACCTCCCAGAACCGTTTCAGCTGATCGGAGATTTCCGACAACACCGTGCAGTGGTGCGTTTGAATGCGAGTCGGCCGTGACTGCGACGGCATAGGCATTGGTCCAGACAGGAACTATCCAAAAATCGATTTTTGAGCTACGGGCTCATGAGGGGCGCGATTACGGACCTCCGGCAGTAAAATCGCGCCATACAAATCAGCACCGATAATGACGTCAATCGGCGCCGCGCTAGTCGGATCGTTATCAGCTAGCGTAAGTTCGCGAATGTACGACAGTTTCGTTATATCCGGAACGCTTTGCGGAATGTAAGTCGTGAGCGACTTGAGAACAAGAGCGGAAACGGAGGGCGCCGGGCCCGTGCCGTCACGCGCTGACACATGAACTTTAGCTGCGCTGCGTGCGGTGGCAGCGGTCTCGCCGATCCCAGTGATAGATACGGAGACGCGCGTACGCGGGAGACGCAATCGCTGAGCTAAACGTTTGGTGATCAAAGTAGTGACCGAACCTTGATCCAATAACGCGCGGACTATACTATGTCGACCGTTGAGCCCGCGCACCTTAATCCAGGCGGTAGCTAACAAAATATTTGATTTTGAAAAGCTAGTGTGAGACAATAAATGCGAAGTGACTTCGTCAGTGAAGTCTGTTTTCGTTTCCGTAGATGAAGGTGAGCTCTCACTTGTCGAACTATTATTATTTACATCGGTCGTGTGAAGCAACGTATGGTGCTTCTGCTGACATTGACGGCATGTGTTCTTGCTCGAACACGCATCGCGAGTGTGCCGTGTACTCAAGCAATTGTAGCAACAATGATATTTCTTCGCGAGATCACGCCGTTGAGCGACGCTTTTATTGTGAAAGTCCGGACACGCGGACAAGAAGTGCGTCTTTTGACACATGGGACATTTGGTCGAACTTGCATTCGCTGCGTGACTCTGAACAGAGGAATTTTGTTTATTGCCCTTGACTTGAGACGAAGCCGGGAGAACATTATCGAGCGCTCGTATTCGTGATAGAAGAAATTTATCGAGTCGATCGTATGTTGGATACTCTGACGTATCGCCAAGTTGCAATTCCCAGGCCTTTCGTGTGAATTTATCCAGCCTTTGTACGAGCAAATAAACCAAAATGTCGTCCCAAGTGTCAACAGACCGACCGAGATTCCTTAACGATTGTATCGCTATGTTCGCCTTATTGCGCAACGCGGTGAGAGCCACTGCGGAATCAGAAGTCGCTTGGGGAAGCGTGTGCAGAGCGTGTATGTGATCATGTACTAAGCGACGGCGATTATCATATCGCGTTATTAGCAAACTCCAAGCTATCTTAAAATTCGCGTCAGTTAATGCCATATTGCGTATGGCATCGCTGGCTTCACCCTTCACGCAAGAGTGCAGATACTGCAAGCGATTAACATCTAACAATTCGCGATTATCAATGATTAAGGCTGTAAATTGATCTCGAAACGCTTCCCACTCGCGAAACTCCCCCGAGAATTTAGGAAGACTTATACGCGGCAGGTGCGAAAGAGAAAACGCGGACTGATCCGTGCGCATCGTCGATGCGGCAAATGACTGGTTGTGACTCACGACCGGCTCCAACTCCTCCAGGCTCTCCGACATGTGGTCCAGGGCTGCTTGGTAGGCGTTGTGCGTAGTCTCGAAGTGATTGTCCTTGAAGTAGGACAGGGATGCTCGCAGGTCCTCAGGGATGGTCTTGGCTACAGCGGCGTGTCCGCTGACGAACTGATTCCATGTCTCCTTGAGAGCGGAGATCCTCGAACGGACCTTTGCTGGCGTTAGGTTGCTTCGCCCGAGCTTCTTGAAATTCTCAAGACAACGCTCGATCACTCTTTGGAGTTGCGGTTGACCGCCCAATTGCTCTGCCATTTCGCACCAGCTGGTTTGACTCGTCCTCAACAAGCACGCCGATCCGGCTCGAAGGACCAGAAATTATGTTGGCGAATTTTATGGTTTCCGGGCGTAACTCCGGTTCGCCAATTGGCGTAAGATGCCGGGTCGACCCCGACAGGGATCCGACGTGCGGTTAGAATGAGACACTTGATTTGGGAGGAAAGCACAAATATCGTTTAATCGTCGGGTTAATACAAATGATGGTTGACGCGCTCTCATTTGAGCACGACACTCGGCGCGCACGTGATTCGATGAGCGCTGGTCACGTGATACGAACGTGTTCGTAGAGCGCGGAAGCGTTAGCAATTAAGACGCGCAATGTAGCTTGCACTTGATGAACGCACTTGAGGCGTTATGCTGCAGTCGCACTTGTTCGTAACACAAAACGCGAGAATGTTCACAAATCGTCGATTCGATCACGATGATCGAGCGCACAATGGCGAGGCACGCAGGGTGACTTATACGCGAATGTTCACTGCTCGCGGAGACGAGAGCGAATTGCAGCACGCACGAACGGCGCGATAATTAGCGGTGCTCTGACAGAGCGGTAAACTCGGATGCACGACGGTATATTTGAGACCGCGTGAACCGGAGTAAACGTTAACGGAAGCACGACGGTATACGACCTTGTGAACCGGAGTACTTTTGGCTACTGAACGCGAACTCTCGTGCTTCGGGAGCTTTCCTTTGCGCGACGCGTATCGATCAATCACCTGCGTTTCCGGGATCATGCGATCACGGCATGACAGGATCGATACGTGTCGCGAGAGACTTCGCGGTAAGGGTTGACGGGGGGAGCGGCGCGAAATCCTTTCGTTCGGAGGTCGACTGACGGATGGCGTTACCGGTACGGTATTGATCCGCGATCGCGAGAAAATTACGGAACATAACAAAAACTAGAAAATTCTTTTACCTCAGTCCTATATGGACAGTCTGAACGGATGAAAATGATATTTTCAAGGATAAACCTCTCCCAGCCAGTAACCGACAGCAAAATTTAAGTTGGTGCCTTTTATAGCTATAGAATAAGATCAATTGATTCTGTTGGCAGACGAATAGGCTATTTGTTTTCCTTCTCTATGTTTAGCTTCCATTCTAATACATGATAATGGCTCAAGAGGACCTATTTCAGGAATAATATCTGGATAAAGGATATTTAGATGTATCTCAGGCGTTTCGAGGCGCGCGGCCGTCGCGCGGATCGCGCCTAATATTATGGCTCTAACATCGCGCGTTATGAAACAATATTGAGATTAAATCAATAATTCCTATTCTCTTCTCTCGAATAAAATAAGATTGACTTAATATCTTGAGACAAGAATATATAAATTTAAGCTTATATATTCTTGCGTTTAGACTAATCTTCACGCGACGTTATAAGTTATAAGTTATAACGTTGCGTGAAGATTAGTCTAAACGCAAGAATATATAAGCTTAAATTTATATATTCTTGTCTCAAGATATTAAGTCAATGTTATTTTATTCGAGAGAAGAGAATAGGAATTATTGATTTAATCTCAATATTGTTTTATTTTTATACTACTTCAGGTTGTGATGAGATTAAACATGTCAAGAATATTTTTTGGCTCGTTATTAGAAATCTTTTCTGAGGGCGCGCCCTGCTATTAGGTCGAGCTAGCCGATTCCTCGCACACCGACTTATTTCGCCTTGCGTCTCTCTCTTTAGTTTCTCGCGATTTCGCGGACGCGAATTCACGCGTCTGGCGCCCAACAATAAAATTCGGTTAGTGGAGTGTCGGAGGTGCGAGAGAACTGCCGGAGAGGCCTATCATCCTTCTCTCCTTCCCCTTTTGATCCGCCACACGGCCCGGACCGCTCCGGGAGTGAAAAAGACGTGACAATATATATATATATATGGGGCATTCTTTGTCAACGAGAGACCCCCCGCCCCCAAAGTTGGTTTTGACGTAAAGAGTTCTAATATGGCTTAAAATTTAGGTAATTATATCTACTTTTAAATGCAAAGTGGCAAAATAAAAAATTCAAGATGGCCGATCCAATATGGCGGATAATGTACATAAAATTGCTTAAATTCGCTTGAAACTCGTTACTCGGGGGTTTTTGGTGTCGCTGAACACGAATCTGACATTAGATTTTCAAAATTCAAAATGGCGGATCCAATATGGTGGACGATTTTTTAAAATTATATCGAATTCACATGAAAATTTTTACACGGGGGTTTTAAGGTGATTGAATAGAAATGTGACATAAGATATTCAAAATTGAAACAAAAGCGGATCCAACACAATGTTCCCAAAGCATAATAAATAGCAAGACAAGTTTTCAGTCCAATAAGCAAAGGCAAAGCAATATGAAAGTTCAGGCAGTGAAGGCAAGACTAGTTAAGGTTCCAACTAGTAAAAGTAAGACACGTTGCTGGAACAAAAAGCAAAGGCAAGACAATAACATAGTTTAGCATATTTATTTTACGCATTATTTTTATAATAATTTCGTACATTATGTCATTACCGTTTTACATAGGAAACGAATATTGGCAGAAAATATGAAAATCTTCAAAGATATAAACAAAAGCAATGTAAAAATATTGCGTTAATGTATGTGTGTACTGTATTATCTAGATATACACTTATTATGTTAAATATTATTACTAATAATGTATTTATTATTTTCTATATTTTAAGTAACATTTTTGTTGAATATGACTATGTTAAATGAAACTATGACAACATATGAGGTATTTACTACATTGAAATATTTAATATATCATTAACGAGATTTGTTTAATAATCAGCTTTGGCTGATTATTGGCTGAAATAACCAGCAATTGTCTTGCCTTTACTGGTTGAGCCCTTAACTAGTCATTACTTTGCTGGTTGGACCAGCAACGTGTCTTACTTTTACTAGTTGGAACCTTAACTAGTCTTGCCTTCACTGCCTGAACTTTTATATTGCTTTGCCTTTGCTTATTGGACTGAAAACTTGTCTTGGTATTTATTATGCTTTGGGAACATTGTGTTGGATCCGCCTTTGTTTCAATTTTTAATATCTTATGTCACATTTCTATTCAATCACCTTAAAACCCCCGTGTAAAAATTTTCATGTGAATTCGATATAATTTTAAAAAATTGTCCACCATATTGGATCCGCCATTTTGAATTTTGAAAATCTAATGTCAGATTCGTGTTCAGCGACACCAAAAATCCCCGAGTAACGAGTTTCAAGCGAATTTAAGCAATTTTATGTACATTGTCCGCCATATTGGATCGGCCATCTTTAATTTTTTATTTTGCCACTTTGCATTTAAAAGTAGATATAATTACCTAAATTTTAAGCCATATTAGAACTCTTTACGTCAAAACCAACTTTTGGGGCGGGGGGTCTCTCGTTGAGAAAGAATGCCCCATATATATATATATATATATATATATATATATTAATAATCTGAAATAAATGTTATTAGGCACGAGATCCGTTGATAACCGTTTCCATCGTTATTTATAACGATAAAAACGATTATCAGCGGATCTTATGTCTAACAACATTTATTTCAGATTATTAATATTTCATCATTAACATTAATAATTAATTCAATATACTGATGCTAATAAGCATCTTTATGTAAATAATGCTACTGAATCTCATTTAAATCTACAAGGAATTTATTACTGAAAAGTATTCATTAAATATTATGATAATTTGCCTTATATAAACTATTTATTAGCATCATATTTAAAATGTATATTTTATACTAATAAACCTCTTGTTTATGAGATTAAGATTAAGATTTTTAAGATGCAGCAGCATCATTTATATAAAGAATTATATAATGCTCATTAGTATTGATATATTAAATTGATTATCAATTTAATGATAAATTATTTATTAATTAAACAAAATGAATATTGTAAGATTTGTTAATGGTGATTTCTGCCATTATTTAAACTTACATTGAATGAAATTTATTAGCCGACTTATAATTTAAATTTGCACACATATACTAATTGCTGACTTTTGTCCTGTGCATAAACATTGTGTGCAAAAAATAATTTAAGTAATAAAATTATAATATATAATGATTATGATGGACTATGGTACGAGCTTTTTTCGTAAGAGAGAAGATGTCTTTCGTTTTCTTAATAAAATTTATTTCATAACCTGTATTGTCATCTCGACTTCTGTTTTAACGTTACTGCTACGGAAATCCGTCACAATTGTATTGCAACTTCGGGCGCTACAAAGTCCATTTTATTGTAAAAAAGATATGCGAGTGATTATAGGTGATGCACCGAAGTCAACGCAATTGTGAACGACCATGCGCGCCTGCTCGAATGGGCAACCCGCCGTACCGCTCTGTATCGTCATGATACACCCTGTACATGAAACCGTCAAACGTACTCTTCTTGTTCGAACTAGAACATTGTGTCGAGAATGTGTATTTTCAACTATGCCAAAATGTTCATGGCGTAAGTGAAAAATTTAAACAATTTGTAACTATTTTACGTCAAAATTGTATCACCGATAAATATAATGCAGTTAGAATCTTGCGTGATATTTATGATAAAAATTCAATTATTGATTGTGAACTGTTGGCGTATGCTGCAGATAATATTGTACACGATGTATTACATGAGAAATAAATGTATATTAAAATGCATATCACTGTATCTAAAATTATTTTTCCTTCTGTCTACCGTTCCCTTGTCCACCGTCAGCGGTTTAGAATTACAGAGCGGTAACTCTCGATAAGAATGCGCGTGCCGCACTCGTCGCGCGATCATTAAACGTTTTCTCTCATCTGTCTCATATAAATTATTAAATATTCTTCCTCTTATTTCCAATAAATAAATCACTTAAAATAATATAAAAAATAATCTAACTATAATGGGTGACGAGAGCGAGAAGACGCGCACGAACGGGGGCCGGGAGCGAGAAGACCGCGCGCGAGGGAGAGAGATAACGCGAACGGCGGAGAGGGACCGCGCGCGAACGAGAAGACGCGCGCGAACGGGGGACGGGGGCGCGAGAGAACATCCACGAGGGGGAGATAACGCGAGCGGGAGCGTGCCGTGTGACGTCACGCGGACCGACGCGGCCGTTGCACGTGGTCACCCCTCCCCCGCGGCGCGGCGAAAACGCGAACGCGGTCACCCCTTCCACGCGGCGCCCGAAAACGCGGTACCCTCCTTTTCCTCCCCCGCGACGCCCGAAAACGCGGTACCCCCTCCCCCTCCCCCGCGGCGCACGAAAACGCGGAACCCCCCGCGGTACCCCCTCCGCCCCTCACCCTCCCCTCGGGCACCATCACTTGGGTTAGAAACCGCCTAGCTTACCTACTAGCGCCGAATGTAAAACTTCGCGAGCGACGCGATACGGATCGCGAACGCCAATAACAAAACTAGTGAGAGCCAATAAATGTCAGACGGCGAAATCGCCCCGTTCGAAACGCGTCGTTCCTACTCAGCGAGCCAGCACGGCGCGCGATTGAAAATAGCTCGCGAAGACCCGTACGCGTCGATAGACATACTAATAGCGAAGCATTAGACCGCGTGCGACGGAATTTAAACTCGCGATTTACAGACAATAACACACCGGTGCTAGAACTGCACCCGAACGTCGTTGTAGAGCGAGAATTTTCGTTCGATGAAATAGACGCAAGTTTAGCGCGCGAACATAATAATTGCGGTAACGGCGACGATAGATTGACCCCGACACAAACAGACGCACACTCTGACGTCGCAAACAGTACGAATAGCAGAATCTCTCATCGAAGAGAATATTACCTCACGTCATACGACAGCATATTCTATCCTAACGAAGATTCCGCGGAGGACACTATGAGCCAGCATGGAAGAGCGGTTCCGGTTAATACGCTCCGCGACGAAACTCGAGATATGCCGGTGACACCAGAGCAGATCGACGCGGAAATAGCGCGACTCAGACCCTCGGTCAACAGGCGACCGTCCGAATTTGACCAACGCCGAGCCCCTGAGCCGGTGCGAGCAGGTCCAGGAGCACGGGACTCCGTGCTCGACGACATCCTGAACGTGATGCGCGACATGCAGGACCGCATGAACCGTACAGAGGCCGCGGAATTCGAGCGCTCTGTCGAACTCCTTCGCGCAATGCGCGATATGCAGGACCGCGTAAGCAGGCTAGAAGCCGCAAACTACGATAGCCCCGACGAAATAGGTCGCCGCGTACGCAGCCAAGGTCCTCTGGACGTTACCTACGGGCGAACGCATACCGACGTCCGAAACCAACCAGGACATCACCTCGGGTGCCTTAGCTTAAAGGAAGCCCGAAATGTGATACCCGAGATAAACGGAGAATCCCGTGAACGCGTCCGCGAATTTCTAAACGCAAGTAATTACGCGATGAAAAACATACCGCCCGCGGACGAATCGAGGCTTCTGGAGGCAATGTTATGCACAAAATTTAAAGGCAAAGCCATGATAGATTTTGACACGCGCGATATTCATGATTTTGAACAGTTAAAACGCGAACTAGAAACAGAATATCTGGGTAAGCGCAGTATGACCCACCTGCAACTAGAGTTTAACTCCCTAAAGCAACAATCGGGAGAAAGCGCGCAGGAATTCGGGCGGCGCGTAGAAAAGCTAACGCGAGAACTGTACGAGGCTATGGAGGAAGGCCAAGGGCACTCGCAAGAGCAGCAGAAGGTCATTCTCGACAGTATAAAGGTGCAGGCCCTCCATAATTACCAGATCGGGCTGCATGAGGACATTAAAATGGTAGTCAGAGCGCAACGATACCAAACGCTACAGGAAGCAATAACAGGCGCCTGTGCTGAGGAGAAGGTGAAAGGACCTCCTCAGCGCTCGACACATAATACCTACCGAAACAGAAACGGTCAGGAGCAAACCCGACAAGCTCGAAGCGTTGGAGTTGAATGCCATAAATGCGGAAAGCTAGGCCATTACGGGCGAGATTGCCGTACGAGCCGACACGCAAATAGATTCCCGTTGCCGAAGGCGGACAAGCCCAGCGGAATAAATACCGTTGAGAAATATTGCTCCCACTGCAAGAAAGCAGGGGGCCTATTACGTATCTAAAGGAGTGAAAATGCGAAAAGTGAGCAGCTCCCCCTATTTTGTATGGATTCACTTCGTGAAAATACGAGAATATTCCCGGGAATTTACTCGTTATGAATTTTACATGTAGCGCTATAAGTTAACCTTTCTAATCTAAAACTTGTGTTTACATTGAAGGAAGATCGCGGTGAATAATTAACATAGACATTGTGGTGGCCCTTATTTTAGAAAATGAAGATAGACAGAGGGATAATATTGTACTACGAATTAGAAGAAGGATACGTGACATTGCCGATCCATTTGCGTTACCTGAAAATGAATTTCGAAGCCTTTACAGGCAAGCTTTACATAATATATTAGGTTGGCAACTAAGTTCCCGCCGTTTTTTTAAATGTTACTAAACACTACAAACGCGCGCTTCGCGCGCGCTATTTAGCTTTAATATTACGCACATATACAATGACAGCTGCTCATGAAGTAAGCACAGCGAGAGAACCAATCGGCATCGCGGAAGAGAGGGAACAATAAACGCGATATATTCGAGTACCGACTTTGCACGCCTTTTTTTAGAGAGGAACATTCCGCATGTCATTTGTCTATGTTTTGTTTTTTTCAGATCATTAAAATGGAATGTCAAGTTGAGAAAAATGAGCATTTTCGACACCTCCTTCTTTTTGCTTTTAATCAAGGTTCTAAGGCCGCAAAAGCTGCTCGCGACATTTGTGCTGTGTATGGAGCGGGTGCTATAGCTGAAAGAACCGTTCGTGATTGGTATGCCAAGTTCAAAAATGGAAATTTTAACCTCAAAGACGCACCTTGTTCTGGCCGTCCAGTTGAGTTCGATGAAGAGCGATTAAACCAACTTTTGCACGAAAATTCGCATCAAACGACAAGGGAACTGACAAAGAAAATGGTTGAATCGCTCTTCATCGAACTCAACTGGACGGCCAGAACGAGGTGCGTCTTTGAGGTTAAAATTTCCATTTTTGAACTTGGCATACCAATCACGAACGGTTCTTTCAGCTATGGCACCCGCTCCATACACAGCACAAATGTCGCGAGCAGCTTTTGCGGCCTTAGAACCTTGATTAAAAGCAAAAAGAAGGAGGTGTCGAAAATGCTCATTTTTCTCAATTTGACATTCCATTTTAATGATCTGAAAAAAACAAAACATAGACAAATGACATGCGGAATGTTCCTCTCTAAAAAAAGACGTGCAAAGTCGATACTCGAATATATCGCGTTTATTGTTCCCTCTTTTCCGCGATGCCGATTGGTTCTCTCGCTGTGCTTACTTCATAAGCAGCTGTCATTGTATATGTGTGTAATATTAAAGCTAAATAGCGCGCGCGAAGCGCGCGTCTGTAGTGTCTAGTAACATTTAAAAAAACCGCGGAAACTTAGTTGCCAACCTAATACATAACTGTGATTATATACTTTATAGATTCGATCTCCAGATAAATGTTTAAAGATTTATATAAAAATATTTTTCAGTAAATTATTCATAGATTAATCAATCCTCATTACCCGTACTATTTTTTATTATTTATTTAAGGTTATCAAGAGAAGCTGTACGATCTCTTATTGATGAGTTACGATCGTTTCTACCTGTTGCAAGACGGCGAACATCAGTTTCTGTGGAATTGCAGGTACTCAAAGTTAATTATATTATTTCATTTAAATTAATTGCATAGTATTATAAGTTATTTTTTTTTTAGATTTTAACCGCGTTGAATTTCTTCGCCTCTGGGTCATACCAAAAGCGGGTCGGACAAGATTATTTGTCATGCGTAAGCCAGCCAGCTGTTTCTGTTATTTTACGTAATGTGGTAAATGGCTTAAATGCACTGATGCGAGATTGGATTAGGTTTCCGGTGGACCCTGCAGAGTTACAACGTAATAAAGAAGTGTATGTTTCACAGTTCAATCAAAGTTCATTGGAAAACAATTTAAAAAAATGTTATATTATAATATTGCAGTTATTGGGAACACACAGAATTCCCAGGTGTCATAGGAGCAGTTGATGGTACGCAAGTTGCAATCGTTCCTCCTGAGAGTCACAGGAAACATTTATATATTAACATAAAGCTGTATCATTCTCTAAATGTGCTTATCGTAAGTAAATATTGTAATTATGTTAAAATCACAATGAAACTGATGCACATATTAGTATGCTTATAATTTTATGTATGCGATTTTCACGGTAAAATACTAACTGTAAATGCAACTCGTGGTGGGAGAACTCACGATGCAAGAGTCTGGCGAGCATCCATCGTATCAAATCATCTACATGAAAAATACGTTGAAGGACGAAGGAATACCTGGATTTTAGGTAATACATTTTATTTGTGTTAAAAGAAATGTGAATATCATTTGCATATGCACTTTTTTCGCAGCTGATAGTGCGTATCCCTTGATGCCATATGTTATGACACCTAAACTGAATCAATTGGAAGGAACACCATCTGCGCGGTATACGCAACACCATGTACGAGCTCGTTCGTCGGTAGAACGTTGCATTGGTGTTTTGAAGGGAAGATGGCGATGCTTGCGTAAAGAAAGAGCTTTGCATTATTCACCACAAGTTGCAGGTGAGTTACCATATAACATTCTGATTAGAAGAAAATTATAATTCTGCAAATATGTTGTATCATTCAGCTCGAATAGTCAACGCTGTATGCGTTTTACACAATATTGGTGTTCACTGGCGACTTCCAGAGGACGAATTATATTACGACGAAATTGATCGAGATGAAGTGGATAATCCTCGTGTGCTGGAAAATGGGACTGAAGTTCGGGAACGACTGATTCGGACATATTTTACAAATTAATCTTTTTTTTTATTCAAAGATATTACTAAATGCAGTAATAACTTTAGATAAAAAATAGATTGATGTAACAATTAAAATTGTATATATTTTTAATATTCCTATATTTTTCTATTGGCAGATTTTTACACAAGACAACACAATTTTTTAAATCTATTCATAAACAATGTATTTTGATAAAATATAAAAAATCATGTTTTTTATGTAACATTTTATAACATTAATAAAGACTTTGGTACGATATTTATGTAATAAACAAGACTTTATGTTTAATGTGAGCTATCGAATCTTTCTACAACTTCTCGCAATTCAACAATATTGCTATTTATGTTTTCCAATTGTCCCAGGTATTCAGTATGGACTGTTGTCATGTACTGGAACTTGGACTTTTCAAATTGAAGTTTATCTTCTTTTAATCGTAATTTTTTTCTTTCTATTTGTATCCGTTCCTCCGCATTTTTTCTTGCTCGCTCGTTTTCTTCTTCTTTTATTTGCATCTTGTGTCGTAATAAATCAACAGCAGTCTCTGCAGTCTTTGTTTTATTGCCTACATAAAAATATAAAAAGTTACACTTGCATCTCCAATAAGATAACATTATATTCAATTAAATATACATGTAAATAATAAATACCTTTAAACTGTGTCTTTGGTGATTTCCCAGTCAAAGAGTAATCAACTTCCTCGTTTGCGGTTTTATTACGCTTTAAGTTTCGAGCAATTTCATGTGATGCAGTTTCTTGGTTTTTAATATTTTCTTTGTTATTGCTTGTAGTTAATACCGAAAATTCTATGTCCGAATCATCATCATTTAGAGAATCATCGTCATTCAGAGAATCAAATACTTTAGGTGTTGAAAACTCCATTTCAGTACAATTAGACTTTGCTTGAAATGATGTACTGGGTACTGAAGGCATTTTACTTAAGGTATCACGCTTTAATTTTCGAGCAATTGTCTCAGTTTCACGTGATGCAGTTTCTTGGTTTTTAATATTTTCTTTGTTATTGCTTGTAGTTAATACCGAAAATTCTATGTCCGAATCATCGTCATTCAGAGAATCATCGTCATTCAGGGAATCAAATACTTTAGGTGTTGAAAACTCCGTGCAATTAGATTTTGCTTGAAATAATGTACTGGATACTGGCAGTCTTTGCATTTTCCTTGAGGTTATATTAATATTAAGAGCATCTTCCAATGGTGTAGGAGTTTTTATATTTGATTGCTATATTCATAGAAAAATAAAATTCATCATGATTAATAACACTGCATAAAACAGCATCGATTTTATTGATTCATTACTTACTTTTGGCGTCAAATATTGAAATCCACCTTAAGCGATATCATCTAAGCCACTGGCTTCTGGAGTTAAGAAGTCGAGGAGCTTCATCTCTAAGTTGGTCAACATCTTTACTTTTGGCGGTCCACCACCAGTACCTGTAGCATAAGCTTTATTGTCCGCTGCCTTTTTTAAAGTGTTCCCCTTCCAGTCTCTCCAAGTCTGTAAGTTATTCTAAATTATATTTTGCGAAAACATGTCGGGAAACTATTGTATTATCACTTAAAATTAAGATTTCTTTTATAATTGATTAATTATTCACTTGTTTTAAATACCTTATTCCACTCTTTGGGCAGTTTCTGTGGACAATTTCCATTCAAATTTAATTTCAAGGCGATCTCTTGCCACATTTGATCCTATAAATTTTTTGGAACAATATACATATTATTTCATAATTATAACCTATAATTTCAACATAATGAAAATTCATTGTAACATAAAATTTCCTTTACCATTATTCAATTATTTTCACCCGCACAACGCAGACGTTCTCTACCAAAATCGGCATGTTCTTTCATGTACTTCAACAATATTTTTTTTTGCTTTTCAAAAAAATTTATTTCTTATTATTTGTACTTTAATAATTAATAATCAGTCACGACGTTGACGTGCGTGTTATTTGCTATTTTTCTATTATTTATAGCACTTAAAAGGGCCGATTTCACCAATTAATAAACCTTCGATTAAACTCACTCTTCAACTGTTAATAAAATTCATGACGAGCAAATTCCCGGGAATATTTTCGTATTTTTACGAGGTGAATGCATACAAAATAGGGGGAGCTGCTCACTGCTCACTTTTCGCATTTTCACTCCTTTAAAGATACGTAATAGGCCCCCAGGACACAAAAGAGAGGACTGTTGGACACTAAACGGACGACCCGAGAAAGAACGGACTCGCCCATCTAAATATAATCCGCGGGAAAAGAAACAAATAAATGCGACCGAAAAGAGTCGAGGAATTAAGACACCGGAGTCGGACGAGGAAACGTCTTATAGCGACAGCAGTAGCAGCAGGAGCGACAAAGAAGAGAGATCAAGAAAGCATAAGACGCGACACGTGCTCGAGTACCGAGTAGCTCAAGTAACAGGTAAACCAGATAAGAATTTTAATCTAGACCTTGTCACTCTCCCGATGCGAGAAGCAACTAAGGGGAAACTAAATTTTTTGCTTGATTCCGGAGCCGCCATCACCTTCATAAAGATAGGTAAACTAAAAGATAAGACTAAACTATGAGAAAAGAAAATAGCGCTAACGGGCGTAACTGGACATCAAATATACACCCTCGGAAAAATACGAGCCACAATTCTCGTAGGCAAGGAAACCATACGGCATACCATGTACGTAGTAAGAGACAATTTCCCAATAGATTATGAAGGGATTCTGGGAATCGACTTCCTGAAAAAACATCGAGCCGTTCCCAATCACTCCGAAAATCGATTGAAAATCGGTACCGCGACATTTAAACTGCAGCCGTATCGAAAGTTTACCTTACCGCCGCGCAGTGAAACCATAATATCCGCGATAACCAATACTAACAGAGTAGGTATCGTGAAGGGTGAAGAGATAATTCCGGGAGTATTCATCGGTAATTGTATGGTAAAACCGATAGATTTTCTCTGTCCAATAAGCGTAGTAAACGTAACAGAGAAGCCCGTCGAAATAATCACGCCGCATGTAACTCTAGAAGAGGCACCGGTGACTGAACACGGCCGACATACTCACAACAGAAGAGCGCGAATCAATCACCGAGCGTCTGGTTCGCTCTGGCAGGCGATAAGGTCGGACGTTCACCGGCGCGCTATCTGCTCGCGTCGGGATCTCGTGTTTCACCGCCGGGGTACACGTTAGCTTGTCGTCTTCTAAATGGAATACATCGCAATAATCATCGCATATTTGTTCTAACGTTTTTCTTTCTTCGTTATTTAAATGACTCATTCTTAATTTAGTTTCGGTGATGCTCTGGTTCAAATTGAGCTCTGGTTCAGCCTTTGTAGTCAGTTAAGCCGACGTGATTCTGAGGCGTGATTAAGCGACATACTAGCGGAAGAATGGAAGCAAGAATTGAAGATTTCATCGAAGTTATTTATCCCGCTGCAGGAGTAAGTACACATAATTGTATATTTAAAATATTTTTAATAATTTTTAAATATTTAAAATAATCTTTCTTTTTTTGTTACAGTGGATATGGGTAGACAACATGCCCGTAATTGAAATAGAACTAAATAATATGGTGAGGATTCGGATCCCTCGCAATCCGGTAGGTATGAATATTTTCATAGATTTTACATTTTTTTAAATTTTTGTTTATCCTGTTTTCAGCACCATATATACATGCACGAGATAAATATACGAGGATTCGTAAATTTGGCGCGCCAGCGTTGGGTGCATTGGTTTAGTACGATTGACCAGGAAAATAACGCTGAAATCTGGGAAAATTCCGGGGACATCGATATTTTTGGAATACGTCGTTTATTCGATATGGAGGACTTTGAAGAAGAAGAAGAAGAACACTGGTAAGTTACTCGTTTTTCCAATACAAAATATTGAATAAACATTGCTTTATATTAATCATCTAGTTACATTTGTGTGTTTCAGGTAAAGAAGTTGCCTTGAACTCCCATTATTCTCTTACTTCCTCAGTTAAGGTTGCGCTTTTAAGAAAACGTTATATCAATTTTGTAACTTATCTATAAGCAATATATATTTAGGCGGCAGAAAGCGAGTCAATGTAAGATGATTTTGTAAAGGGTTGGCGTCTCTAAAAACGCCCTTTCAACCCCATCAGGGGAATAAAGTGCATAGTAATCTAACCTTTTTTTTTTGACGCAGGGAAAATCTTCGCCTACTGGGTTCCCGGGCAAGCCCGGTATGTGGCCCAGTAGCCCCCCTCTATGAGAGGAGGGGGGAAGACCCCCCTGCCTCCGGGGAGAGGCAAGGGGAGTGCCGGATACCTACCGGCTAAAAACCCCCGCGGGTGTCCATCTCGGCGCGTTTGCGGTAGGGGGGACCCGGGTAGCGTAATGATTCGTCCAGGACCCCCCCGCGCCTCTCGCCCAGTGTGGGCGCCTATTCTGAGGCCTTGTGGCCTCGAGGCCTTGTTGGCCTAACCTTAACCTTTGTTTGTGTGACAGGTTGGAGGGACACCACCTCCCCAACCCGTCACCTTTCGTGCGGGGGCGTTTGCTGCGGACGCGTGGTTGTCCCCGCCCACGCGCCCACGCCCCCGAGATCTGCCTCCCACAAGGGTGGGGGGCCTCCTCTCCTTATCCTCTGTCCGAAATCCCGCCCGGGGGCGGGAACCAGCATGGGGGGAGGGGGAGGGGCGGCATCATCACCCGCGTCCACGGCGCTCCCATTCCGCTTAGAGCGAAATGGGGAGCAGGCCTATAAGAGGCCTACAGCAAGACCGTGGCGCGGATTTCCAATGAGCCGACCATCCCCGCTCCCCGCCGTCACCTATCCCCCGCCGCCTCTCTCTCTTTGGAGGAGGAGGAGGATGCCGCGAGAGGGTGTTGTCCGTCGCGTCGTCGCGGCGGTTGCGGCTCCTCGTTGCTGCTTCCGCTGCTGTAGCGGCTCGTCCCTCTCAGTGCTGCTGCCGCTGCTGCGGCGCGAGTATGGGGGCATGGCGTCGGCGACGGAGGTGTTCCGTCCCGTCGCCGACCCCCATCCCCGCTGCTCCTATCCCGGCGACGACGACGACCCCGCTGCTGTTGCTGCTGCCCTTGCCGCTGTTGCTGCTGCTGCCGCTGTCGTCGTCCTCGTCCTTGTCTCGGGGGCAGTGGTGGTGGCTGTCCACCGCCGCCCCCCTCCCGTTCCCATCATTGTCAGGAGGGGCCACTTCCCCTCTCCTGACGCGTTCCGCCGCCTCCTTCTGCGCCATAACCCGGCCGCAGAAGGAGGTGAACGCTCGCCACTTTTCCTCTCCCCGTGCTTCGACTGCCGCCAGCAGTACAGCCGCCGGGGAGAGGTCGTCCCCCAACACCGCCCGGAGGACACGGCGCTCCTCCTCCCACGCCGGACACCACTCCAGAGTGTGCTGCGCCGTGTCCACTGCCTCCGGGCAGTGGTGCCAGCCGGTAGTGCGCTCCTTCCCTATTCGGTACAGGAACTCGCCGAAACAGCCGTGTCCAGCGAGCACCTGTGTCGAATGAAACGTGAGGCCGCGTCCCCTTCTCTCCGCCCAATCGCGGAGAATTGGCTGGACGGCCTCACGGATTCTCTTCCCGGAGACCATGCGGGGGTCCAGGAGTCTTTCGTCCCACTCCTGGAGCATGGTCTCGTGCTCCTGCAACCTCAGTGCAGCCCTCGCCCTGGGCGTGACTTCGCCCACTCTTGCCTCGATTTCCTTGATCCTCCGGTAGACCCTCGCGTGACATCTAGCGAGGAGATCCACCGGAGGGATCCCGGCGAGGGCAGTCGCCCCGATATGCGAGACGGTCCTGTAGGCTCGCGATGCCCGTTGCGCAATGAGGCGCTGGACACCCGCGAGCCTTCCGCAGAGCGCCGGATTCTCTGCGACCCTATCTGACCATATCGGCGCTCCGTACAAGAGTACAGAGTGGACCGTCATAGCATACAGGCGACGCACGTGTCCGCCTGCGCCCCCCAAGTTCGGCAACAGCCTGGCCAGGCTGTTGGCCATAGCCTTCGCCTTGGGGACTGCGCGGTCGACGTGCGCACTGAAGCTGCTCGTGCCGCCCAACCATACCCCGAGATATTTCATCTCGTGGGTAATAGGGACACGGACTCCCTCTACTTCCAGGCAGAGGCCCCCAGGAGGCGGTTCCCGCAGAGCCCGCCCGGCCCCGGCAGACACCATACTGTGTTCCCTGACGGGTCGGCCCGGTCTACCCGTCAGAATCCTGCGCGGCCTGCCAGGGCCGCGTTTTAGTCGGTTGTAAAACCAGCAGGCTTGGGTCTTCTGCGGAGCCACCCGGAGGCCCAGCCCCTTTATTGCGCGCACCACTATAGCGGCTGCCACGTTGGCCAACCTCTGTGCCTCCCGCCAGGTCTCCCCGCTGACCCCTAGGTACACGTCATCCGCGTACCCGGACAGCCAGCAACCAGCGGGGATAGTCGGATTCCCCTAGTCCGTGCCAGTTCTAAGCTGAGCGTTGAATGGCGGCCGAAGAGGACGACCACGACGGCTCGCGCCGCCACGGAAGCCTCGCAGCAAGGAAGATCCGCGGGAGGCCAAGGCACGGGACCGAGCTCGGATCCCGGGGACCGGCGCGAGAACGCCGATCGGTTCACCTCGCCCAGGCCCGGCACGTCAGCCAAACCCGCTTCCCGACCAAGCCCGACACGCCCCGCTCCTCAGAGCCAATCCTTATTCCGAAGTTACGGATATAGTAATCTAACCTATTTGTATGAATTTTTGTCGACACAAATTTCATGCCACATGACAAATAAATAAGTATATAATATGGTAAAAAGTTTAAACGATTTTTCCTTTTTATCTACCGTTCATCCCATTCCCTGTCATTAGAATTAAGCTGTCTTCGTTTATCGTTTACTTAAATGTAATATTAAAAATTAAATATTGCGAAGATCTAAACGATTAAATATCGTTGGCGAAGAAAAGTCAAAAGATACGCGATCGTGAACGAGAACGCGAACGGGGCCGCGAACGAGAAGACGCGCGCGAACGGGGGCCGGGAGCGAGAGCTTCGAACGGGGCCGCGAACGAGAAGACGCGCGCGAACGGGGGCCGGGAGCGAGAGCTTCGAACGGGGGAGATAACGCGAGCGTGCCGTGTGACGTCACGCGGACCGACGCGGCCGTTGCACGCGGACCCCTTACCCCCCGCGGCACGACGAAAACGCGAACGCGGTCACCCCTCCCCCTTCCCGCGGCGCCCCGAAAACGCGGTACCCCCCCCTCCCCCGCGGCGCGGCGAAAACGCGGTACCTCCCCCCCCCCGCGAAATCCGATACCCTTGTGTAACCCGATACCCCGCGGTGAGTTACAACTGTCATAGTTTACCTACTTATGTATATAGAACGAAATTTAAAATAATTACTGATCATAGACCATTAATATGGTTATTTAACGTAAAAGACCCCGGCTCGAGATTAATTAGATGGAGACTCAAGCTGGAAGAGTACGATTACGAGATCGTCCACAAGGCAGGAAAAATGAATGCGAACGCTGACGCATTGAGTCGAAACCCGATAGTGGAGGACTCACAAGTAAATAACATTTATCAAGAAGAAAGGCCGAGCGAATACTCGGAAGAAGAGAAACTGCAAATATTACACGAGTATCACAATTTACCTATGGGAGGACACCAGGGAGTCACAAGAACTATAAATCGAATCCGATTAACTCACAATTGAAATGGAATTACTAAGGATGTCGAAGATTATATAAATGGTAATTGTTTAGATGAGGGGGATCACCTTGGATGACCTTGATATTTTAGTATGTTGTCAAGGTCACCCTCCTGAGTGACCTTCAGAAGGTTTCAGCCCGCGCTCGTTATTCGTTAAAAAGTTATTAACAAAAAAAGTTTGGAAAATATAGCAGCTATTTTGAGTATTGGAAGGCATAAATGACTAATATATATGTCGAAATAGTTCACAACTTCTATAAAGCAGGGCACAGACACACGTGTGTATGCACTGCTTTATAGAAGTTGTAATTTTCATTAAAGCAGAGCACATACACACGTGTGTATGCCCTGCTTTATAGAAGTTGTGAACTATTTCGACATATATATTAGTCATTTATGCCTTCCAATACTCAAAATAGCTGCTATATTTTCCAAACTTTTTTTGTTAATAACTTTTAACGAATAACGAGCGCGGGCTGAACCTTCTGAAGGTCACTCAGGAGGGTGACCTTGACAACATACTAAAATATAAAGGTCATCCAAGGTGATCCCCCCCATCTAAACAATTACCATATAAATAAATGTGAATACTGCCAAAAGAATAAATTGAGCAGAAATACGAAAATGCCTTTATCAATTACGGATACTCCACAAAGACCATTCGAAAAATGCGCCCTTGACATTGTAGGACCATTAACTACTACGGATAACAGAAATAAATATATTTTGACTTTTCAAGATAGCCTGACAAAATTTAGTAAAGCAATTCCCGTAGAAAATCAAGAAGCAGCTACAGTCGCAAAAGCTTTTGTTATCAAAATCGTGTTAGAACACGGAATACCGGAAAAAGTACTCACGGATCAGGGTACACATTTTACTAGCGAAATGTTTAAAAACGTGTGTAAATTATTAAAAATTGAAAAAATACAAACGACAGCTTATCACCCAGAAAGTAACGGAGCATTGGAGCGGACGCACCGCACATTAGCCGAATATTTAAGACACTATATAAATGAAGATCAGACGAACTGGGATGAATGGCTGCCCTATGCGATGTTTACATATAACACAACCCCCCACACCACGACAGGATTTACACCGTTCGAATTAGTTTACGGTTATCAAGCTTATTACCGACAGCTCTAACGAAACCGCCAAAACTGACATATACCTACGACAATTACGCACAAGAACTTCGAGAAAGAATACGCGTAACAAACGAAATAGCTAGAGAACACACCAAGCATGAAAAGATTAAGGCGAAACAACAGTACGATAAAAAAACGAATATAGAAACATTTAAAGCAGGAGATCCAGTACTGTTATATGACGAAATGGTTCGGCGAGGAAGATCAAAGAAGCTAGAATCCCAGTGGATAGGACCATGGGATCGCATGTTAAAGTAGCGAATTCCCCAGAGAGCCGGGACTCTACCGGTGAGACACCTGACATGTCCCACGACAACGGGAAGGCCGAAGTGCAAAAGGTGCAACAGGTGCAGCCGAGCGGAGCACACCAGGAAGCTGAACAGCAGCAAATCCTGACTCAGGGAGGCCCGACAGCAGACGAGGGCGTTACCGAGTCACCCCAGTTCGAGGAACTACCGGACGAGGAGGTCCAGAGGTTAATGGCAAAGGGTAACACGCAATTCGTGGAAAGAACATCGCCCGGAAGCCAGATTTTTGCAGCAGAGGAGGAGGTGCAGCAGGAGCTGCAACCGGAGGAAACCTGTCATCAGGACCAAGGTGCAGGAAGTGTTTACACATAGCTGTAACACAAGATATCCCTTTTAGTTATGTATTTGTGCAAAGTAATTTTAAGAGATTTTATATTGAACAGATTTTATTAGCATTTAGATATTACGTTCATAAATTCGAGTCATTTTTATTAATATTATATTGCGAGATACGACAGATAGTCGGTTTGACGTTTTATAGTGCATTCAGGTACACGAAGTACAGATATTTTATAAAGATATATGGCAGCGAGCCAGCGCGTTAGCATTAGGACTAATTATAAAAGATATTTACACTTACCATACACTTGATACATTAGAGTACAAGGATAACGACATTTTAATAAAGACAAGATTCATACATTGTGAAACACAACATAAACGAATTACCTTAATTATCCATTCCCATAGATATAAATTCATTAGAGATGCCTTCAGATAGATTTTACATTACGATAATAACATTTATATTAATCCTTTTTACCTTTTTTATCATTTACATGATCCTTTTATTATATGCAGCTAAAACAAGTTCAGAACCTAATTATTCACCGTAAAAGTCATTAAGATGAGATTTAAAGAGTTTATAATAATTTCAGTAATAATATTTTTCCCTATACTTACCTGTTTCCCGAACATGGACATAGTCCTTACACTTTATACATTATTCACATTATACATATTAATTTTAAGCATAGAAGTCGATCCACGATTGATCCGCGAGTAACAGTCGAGTCAAATAGTTCATTTACCATTCATTTTTATATTTAAGTCTATATAATTGCAAGTAATTCCAGCCAGCGTCGATAATTCGACATATTTTATATTATGCATTTATTTTGAGTGATATCCTTACATTGACAACGAGCGGGACGAATTCCCGAGTATTTTATTAAGATTTGCGTATTTAGACACATTTTAAACATTTACACTTTTCCAACACTTGTTACACCATCTACACTCGACGACTTAGAATAAGCGTGCGAGATGAGCCAGCGACGGCTCTACACTTTTCCGACACTTTTTACACCATCTACACTCGACGGCTTAAAATAAGCGTGCGAGATGAGCCAGCGACGGCTCTACACTTTTGTTACACTTTCTACACTATTTACACCTACATCTTAGGATTAAGCATGCGAGATGAGCCAGCGACGGCTCTACACTTTTGACAACACTTTTAGCACTTTAGGTGCAGATTTTCTTAAAAACATTTTATTTTCAGTTTATTATTAATAATCTTTATTTTCAGTAACGAGAACAGCCAAATGGAGCGAATCCAGGCGAAACACATTAATTTTAGGATTTATTTTACATTTGACAATTATTTCATATTTGTGATTACACTTTATTACACTTTACAGTACTTTGTTACACCTTTGACGGCTTTCAGCCCATTTAACTATTTCATAATGATTTTGACACTTTCATATTATTCCCTGCCGATTTAGAGATTGATTAAATTAGATTTACTTATAATTATGCGTGCGATAGAATTAAGTCACTTATACTTACCTTTGATACTTACCTTTACTTACGTCGGTTACGGTGTTGAAATGGGATCCTGGGTAAAAAAGAAAAATAGATTAATAATGGGTAAAATTATCTGTGAATACTTACCTAGACTCGTGATTCGTTTTTGTGACTTTTGAAGAGTTACTCGGTGCAAATCGAGTGACTCCTGTTGCGCGTTGCGCGAGGTACGAGCGTGCAGCAGCGTGATTGGTTCACGCACGGAAAGCGAGCGAAAGCCAACTCACGTTGTTGCACTTTAGAGTAGCACTTGTCGAGAAAGTGCTAAGCCCAAAGAACGACTCAGCACATAGAGAGCACAGGGTGCAAATGGAGTCGTACCATTTACACCCCGAAGTCCGACTGGCCAATGAGCGAGCAGAGCGTGTTAGCGGCTTCGCGCCGAAATAGGTAGCACCGCGCGTGCGCCGAGATAAAGTGGGGGAGCCGAGACCGTTTCTCCCGGACAGTTCTTCGTGAGATTTCGAAGCGTTAACACGTATCGGTTACGCATCACAAATTCGAGCCGCGAGTTCTTATCCCGTTGTCCGCTAGCGTGAGTAGCGTGATAATTATAATCGTGATTAGTATTGCGCGATAACGGGAAGTGATAATTCCTAGCGCCTTGTAACTAACATAGGCGGCACGTCGTTTCGAGAAAACTCATCGCAGATACGCGTGCGAGCGAACGCGTCCGCATTCGAAAGTGTTACAGCAGAAATAAACTTTGTTATTTGTTTATAATAAACAACGAGTCTTTATTCGCGACCCCAGTGAATATCCTATCCGTACATCCGCATATTACGCTTCGCATAACAAGGGCGTGGCCGACGGCCTTGAACACGTCCGCGACGTAGAAGACGACAGCCATTACGCTGAGAGGAAGGACGGGGCAACGCAGCTAACTAGGCTTTCTGTATTGATGCCTGAAAATACAGTGACGACCGTAATTTCAGCCCAAGTAGTAAGTAGCTATAATAAAGATTTTTATCATTCCATTCGTTGTTCCGGTCACAACCGTACACAGTAATGGAAAAAATTAATGACGTAAATTACATAATTAAAAAAGGACGAAAAACGTTACGCGTACACGCAAACAGACTAAAGACCTTTACTGAAAATTAAAAATATATATAGAAAAAGAATAGGCAAGAGTAAGAATACATAAAAATACCTACCGAAAGCAATTAATAGCATATCCGGTATACGAAATAATAAAAATTACACCTGTACCAATACATAACGACCATAATGTATTACCATAATGTATTACCCTACTAGAACCTTCACACACACTATTAGGAATAAACCGAGAAAATCATAATTATATAATATTAAAAGAAAGCGACTTAAATAAATGTACGCGAGAAACTACTAAGTTTATATGCGAACCAAATTTTCCCGTGTATTTTGTAACTGCGAATGCACCAAGCGAGGTGCAGCTTTTTGTAAAAGCACCTAGATACCTAGAAAACCGTAGACAACGTCACATCATTTCAAATGTAACATTCTGGATAACATTAGCCGAAACTCAAACATGGTTATATTCCACTACAAAAATATCGGAAATAATAATTCAATGTAATGAGCTGCCAGAAAATAAAATTAAAATTGAAAAAACCGGAAAAATAACATTACGCGGTAATTGTAAAATAACTACACCAGATATAATTTTAGAAACAAAAAACCGAATTTATACTAAATATGTACAAATGTATTTACCAGAATTCAATATAACTAATACCATAGAAAAAAGTATAACTTTAGACAACAAATTAGATTCCGAAAAAGAAATAAAGTTAGAACCAGTAATCAAAGATCCGTCGGAATTAATAAAATTAAGTTTAAGTCTAGATGAAATTAAAAAAGAAGTGGAAAATAACCAACCAAGCGTTTTTGCAAATAAGAATATTGTATATCCTGTAGGTTCCGCGACCATAATTGTAGCCGTAGTAACCATTATACTTGTAATCATTTATGTAATAAAGAAAAAAGGGAAGCATTAAGAATTTAAAGGGGAAAACCACAGCATACATATTAGCATATAAGAAAATTAGATTGTAACCTCTCAAGAAAAAGAAAAACACAAATAAATAAATAACGAAGATCTTCGTATACCTCAGTTTTTCTTTTTCCGCGGGGGAAGGGATGTTGTGAGCGCACAACGTATTAAAGATCAATTATTGCACTTGGCAACTCCGAGTTGCCGCCTATAGGAAATCTGACCCTAGCGACGAGGACCGCTGACGCGAAGGCCAGCACGAGTCGCGGTAATGACCATATATGGGCATTCTGGACATCACCAGCCCGCTAGGCCTCTGATTCCGAAATCAAAAGCGCTGACTGCTAAGTCAGCAATACCGAGCGCGATAAAAAGCCCGCCCTTCCAATGAACGGCGGGCAGTCGAAGAACCGCGCGCGTACCGCGAGTCAACCGTAACGTTAATCTTTTGTAACCCGCAAGTCAGGGTAGTGACAAATTAATAAGTGCGTCAATAAAACAATCTGTTTATTAAACCCGACTGCAATCACAATATCTCCAGTGTCCTCTCTCCCTCCAATTCGGCGGATCTCAAGGACCCGGTGCCGGCCCTGAGCTCCGATTCAAGGCATGGCACAACAATAGTAATTCTTCTTCAAATTCGTAGTGAACAGTCATCCCTAAATAGCTGATGGTGTTGAGTACATCGGTCCAGATATCTGCCGTTACCGAGAAATAATCAATTTTTTCCAATTTTTGTTTTTCACATGCCCTTAGGTATTCATATTTTTCTTCCATTTTTTGTGATTGACTTTCTTCCAGGTACAGAATAAAGAGGCACAGTAGTTTTCATCAGGTTCCTTCATTATCTACTGTCTGGAAAGGCATATTGTCTTTGGTAATTATAAAAAAGGTGGCATTAGTGATTTTACCTGCTCTTGTACACACGGGGACAGGAATGCCTTCTCACTTGAAATTGCACGCGTATCGGAGCATATTCAGAGCGCGTGCTCCGTCTCTAGATATTCGTTCATCATGACTTTAAGAGTATCCTCACAAGACTCTCGTATAGTAATGCAGCGTAACATAACGTGGGTCAGCGCACGAAAAACGTATCGGTTAAGGCGTTATACGTTTTTTGTGCGTTGATCTACGTTACGTTACGCTACATTACTATACGAGAGTCTTGTGCGGAAGCACTCGGCAAAGTTGTCCCAATATATATTTTAAGAATATTTTATAATAATATATTTCAAATAAATAAATCATTAATTAATAATATAATCTTAGGGTGTATTAATTAATAATATAATATCAGAGAAAGTTACGTTTGAAAAGTAACTCGTTACCGTAATTCGTTACTCATTGAAAGAAGTAACTCATCGTTATCGTATATAACTAGTTATTCTCATTGAGAAAAGTAACTCGTTACCGTTACTCGTTACTCATTGAAAAAGTAACTCATCGTTACTGTATATAACTCGTTATTCTTATTGAAAGAAGTAACTTGTTACCGTTACTCATTACTCATTGAAAGAAATAACTTATCGTTACCGTTACATTAAACAGGTAGAAACAGAATAATTGGATCACATGAAAAAAGGCTCATAAAAGAATCAAAGAATTTTCTGAGATATTTCAAATTTTGTCAATGATATTTTTTAAATATAAAATATGAAATATTTTGTAACGTATTGACTTTTCGATTGACTTTACCTCGATACTTTTATACATAGAATAATGAAAGGAATCGATTGTTGTAAAAAGAAAACAGAAAAAATTATTTTAAAAACTTTGATTGCATTTTGTAGACGCATTTAATTTGAAAATTGCAAATATAAAAATTAATATTATTATTCGATTTCTTTCACCATTCTGTGTATAAAAATATGAAGGTAAAGTCATCGAAAAGTGAATACTTTACGAGATATTTCATATTTTATATTAAAAATATCATGATATAACTTGAAATATCAGAAAATTCTTAACAAAAGAGAGCTTTATTACAGTGTAAAAAAATCATACAATTCTATTTTAAAAAATAGAATTTTATATCACGATGATTTTATGTGACCTAAAAAAATTAATTTAAAAAAAATTGATTTTACCATTATTTGTCCTCCTCCAAGTCATACAACTTTTGTCTAAAACATTTTTTCCTAAAACTACATGAGATATCGATATTTGACTGATCAAATTACTTCCAAAACTTTTTCATTTTTGATTGTAGAAAAAAATTGCTTTAGACAAAAGTTGTTTGGTTTGAAAAGAGGACACATGATTCTTACGTGAGTTATGTCGTAGATGTCGTTTTTAATAAATTTTAAAGGCGACTAATTTCTTAAATAACTTGATTTTGCCCTTGAGAGAAAAGTTGTAGATCTCGTCAAGACGTTTTCGAAACACTAATAAATCTCTCTTTCGTTAAAGATTTCTTGAGATATTTTAAATTTTTTCATGATATTTTTATAATATGAAATATGAAATATCTCGATCGTTAGTCTCTAAAGTAATTCACCTTTCGACTACTTTACCTTGACACTTTTGTATATAAAATAATGAAAGGAAGCGTATAATAATAAAATTAATTTTTACATTTGCAATTTTGCAAAATTGAATGCGTTTACAAAATATAATCAAATTTTTTAAAATTATTTTTTTGTTCTTTTTTTACAACAATCAATTTTTTTCATTATCTACGTATAAAAGTATCAAGATAAAGTCATCGAAAAGTGAATTAATACTTTACAAAATATTTTATATTTTATATTAAAAATATTATAACAAAATTTACAATATCTTAGGAAATCCTTAACGAACGAGAGCTTTATTATAGTGTTTTGAAAAAGTCTCGACGAGCTCTACAACTTTTATCTTAAGGAAAAAAATCAAGTTTTAATTAAGAAATTAGTCGCCCTTAAAATTTCTTGAAAACGACGACATCTACGACATGACTAATGTAGGATTCATAATAAATACGGTAATATAAATACGGTGCTAAAATTCAATGATGTAAAGTAGGTAAACAATATATGTTCTAACCCACCGCGGGGGTATCGGGTTACACAAGGGTATCGGATTTCGCGGGGAGGGTCGGGGGGGGGGGGGGTACCGCGGGGGGTGGGGCGGGGGAGGGGTATACCGCGGGGGAGGGGAGGGGGTACCGCGTTTTCGGGCGCCGCGGGGGAAGGGGAGGGGTGTACCGCGTTTTCGGGCGCCGCGGGGTGAGGGGATCCGCGTTCGCGTTTTCGCCGCGCCGCGTGCAATGGCCGCGTCGGTCAGCGTGACGTCACACGGCACGCTCCCGCTCGCGTTATCTCCCCCTCGTAGATGTTCTCTCGCCCCCCCCCGTCCCCCGTTCGCGCGCGGTCCCTCTCGCTCCCGGCTCCCGGTCCCCCCGTTCGCGCGCGTCTTCTCGTTCGCGCGGTTTCTCTCTCCCTCGCACGTTCTTGCTCGCGGCCCCATTCGCGCGCGTCTTCTCGTTAGCGCGCTCCCGGCCCCGTTCGTGTTCTCGCTCACGATCGCATATCTTTTCTTTGCCAACGATATTTAATCGTTTAGATCTTAATATTTAATTCGTATAATTTATACGAGACAGATGAGAAAACGTTTAATGATCGCGCGACGAATGCGGCACGCGCATTCTTATCGAGAGTTACCGCTCTGTAATTCTAAACTAAACCGCTGACGGTGGACAAGGGAACGGGTAGACAGAAGGAAAGATAATTTTAGATACAGTGATATGCATTTTAATATACATTTATTTCTCATATGCGAATCTTGCAAATAGCGCCAATGTACGGCTGCTGCATGGTGACCACCACCACATATATGTTAAATGTGATATCTTTGTCAAGAACATTCGTGATGAGATCACTTCATCGGGCAATAGCATCAAATATGATTTTTTTCAAGAGCATACGTGTCTCGCGATGATTTCATCGAACACGCGCAAAACTGCAAATTTTGCAATTTCGCATAAGTCAATGGAGCGATACCGTTTTCAAGAACATACATGTCTCGCGATGATTTCATCGAACACGTGCAAAACTGCAAATTTTGCAAATAGCACCGATGTACGGCTGCTGCATTGATACAGATCAAACCACCGAAAGTCAATGGCGCGATATCGTTTTCAAGAACATACGTGTCTCGCAATGATTTCATCGCACACGTGCAAAACTGCAAATCGTAGATTTTTCGAAAGGCGCAAATGTATGGATGCTGAGATCACGATGAAATTAGATATGATAAAAAAGCAAACGATGCATCATTAGTAAAATATAAAATGACGAATCTGGGGGATACGCTCAGCAGTCGAGAATCGGAAGTCGTGAGTGCAACAAAGTGTGTCAGGAAGAGGAACATGGAGTAAGAGTTGTTGGAGCAATCCACCCGTATAAATTCGAGGGAAGACTTTACCGCGTGGGAGCAACGATGCGACGAGTTTATCGAATCGTTGGAAGAACAAAGCCGAATTAAACGGCCACGATTATCGATCGGTCTTAAACAGTCGTTGGTCGCTTGTATCGCACGACTCGAAGGTCTGAAAGACTCGGTACGTCAACGTTTCGTGCATGTGGGTGCCGGATACAGTGCGAGTGAGACAGGACTCAGATGGCGCGAGATAGATACGGCCTTTGAAAGTCGTATACTGACTGGTGTGGTAATAAATTCCAAACACATCGGCCCTCATCAATTTCTCAAAGATGCGAGAGACATTGTACTCATTCATGTGCGGAACGTCATGCAACGACATGACAATGTAAAGATAAACACAATGTTTAATGGTGAATTTGTTGCGGGTGACAAACGCGCGAATAAAAGTATCGCTACGAGAAACAATGAACTTTTTCGTGAGTCCGATCTGTGTGAGTGGTACAAGCGACACGTCATCGAGCCTACCCTAGCATCGTTGGAGGAATTCCAGGAACGTGATAGCGGATGGGCGTTGTCGCGTATACTTAATTTGACAGTTAACGTAAACAAATACAATCCATTGCACGCGGGGTGTCTTGTGGAAATACCGCGAGAAATTAAATTGAAGAGAGTGGTGATAAACGTGCGATCAATGGACAATGCATGTTTCGCATGGTCAGTGACGGCGGCTCTGCATCCAGCCGAGAGACATGCAAAACGAGAATCGTCGTATCCACATTACGCGTTGGTGCTAAATCTTACAGACATTAAGTTTCCAATGACGTTGGATCAAATTAAACGGTTTGAAGGTCACAACGACATCTCCATCAACGTGTACGGTATCGAGAGAAAAAACAAGGAACTTGCAATCCTGCCAATACGGCTCACCGACCGAAAGATGGATAGACATGTAAATCTGCTGTACGTGCACGACGACAACGTGGGACATTTTGCATGGATCAAGAACCTATCCCGCCTCGTGAGCTCGCAATTGAGCAAGAATACGAACAAAAAATACTTTTGCGATCGGTGAGTATACATCTGAATAAATAATAAAAATAATTTTTACGTAAAAGATATATAAAAAATTTCTTTATTTACAGATGTTTGCACTATTTCTACACGAGCGAGAAATTGAAAGCCCACACCGTCGACTGTCGGGAGATGAACGACTGCGCGATCAAGTTACCGAGCGATAACGACAAGTGGTTGGCTTTCAAGAATCACAACAGGAAGGAACGAGTTCCGTTTATCGTATACGCCGACCTGGAATGTACCCTGGAAAAGATGGAAGCGGATCCGGAATCGTCCAGGTACACATATCAACATCATCGCGTGTATAGCATAGGGTACTACGTGCGTTGCTCGTATGACGACTCATTATCAATGTATCGGTTTCGTCGCGATAAGGATTGCGTCGCGTGGTTCGCCGAGGAGCTAAGACGTTTAGCTCACGACGTAAAGACGATCTTGTCCACTAATATACCCATGGCGGATTTCACGCGAGACGAGTGGGAAAAGTTTAACAGCGCAACGCACTGTCACGTGTGCGAAAAACCGTTCGAGCCAGACGACGTGCGAGTACGCGATCATTGTCATCTGACCGGTCAGTACAGAGGTCCCGCGCACTCAAACTGTAATCTGAACTACAAAGATTCGCATTGCATTCCCATAGTTTTTCATAATTTATCTGGCTACGACGCGCATTTTATTATAACGGAAATAGCAACAGCGTACGAAGGACATGTAGACTTACTCCCAATCACAAAAGAGAAATACATTTCATTTACAAAAAACGTTAAAAGCACCGAAGATAAAGATAAGAAAACTTGCGTCAAATTGCGATTTATCGATTCGTACAAGTTTCTCACCGCTAGTCTCGACAAATTGGCATCTTATCTCAGCAAGGATAAACTGCGAATATTGCAACGCGAATTTTGTAAAATATCCACAGAAAATTTTGATTTGCTGACACGAAAAGGCGTATTTCCGTATGAGTACATTGACTGCGTCGAAAAGTTGGAGGACTCGCGTTTACCACCGCGCGACTCGTTTTATAGTTCATTGACAGGTGACACCGTATCCGAGAGCGATTACGCGCACGCCGTCAACGTCTGGCAGCGGTTCTCCATTCGAACGCTCGGTGACTAAAGCGATTTATATCTCAAAACCGATGTCTTGCTGTTGGCCGATATCTTTGAAAATTTTCGCGATAGCTGCGTCGCGAGTTATGGACTCGATCCGGCATATTATTATACTCTACCGGGTTTTACGTGGGACGCTATGTTGAAGCATACGCGTATCAATTTCGAATTGCTCACCGACATTGACATGGTCATGTTTATCGAACGCGGTATACGCGGCGGTTTGAGTCAATGTTCGAACAGATACGCGCTGGCCAACAACAAGTACATGCAGTCGTACGATCCATCGAAACCGTCGTCATATCTGATGTATTTCGACGTAAACAACTTATACGGCTGGGCAATGTGTCAACCATTGCCTTACGCAGATTTTCAATGGGTCGACGACGTAACCGATTTTAATGTTATGGATGTTGCGGTGGATTCCACGATAGGCTACATTCTCGAAGTCGACTTGGAATATCCGCAACATCTTCACGACGCGCACATTGACCTACCGTTTTGTCCGACGCGCGATAAACCACCCGGTAAGCGGCAGGACAAGCTCCTCGCAACATTATACGATAAGAAACGTTATGTCATACATTATCGCAACCTGCAGCAGTGCACTCGTCACGGTCTCCGTATATCAAAGATTCACCGCATATTGAAATTCGCGCAATCTCCATGGCTTCGCGATTATATAGAACTTAATACGAAATTTAGAACATTGGCCAAAAATGATTTCGAGAAAAATTTATACAAATTGATGAACAATGCTGTGTTTGGCAAAACCATGGAGAATGTGCGCAATCACGTTGACGTGCGACTCGTGACTCATTGGGAGGGTAGATACGGCGCGGAGGCATTGATCGCGAAACCAAATTTTCATAGCCGAAGCGTCTTTTCGGAGAATCTAGTAGCAATAGAAATGCGAAAACTCGAGGTGAAGTTCGACAAACCAATCTACGTTGGTATGTGCATCCTCGATATATCCAAGACATGTTTGTACGAATTTCATCACGAGTACATGTTACCGTTGTATCGCGACAAGTGTAAAGTCACGTACACCGATACGGACAGTCTCATTTATCACATCGAGTGCGACGATGTGTATGACACCATGAAGCGCCACATTATTAGATTTGACACTAGCGATTACGCGGTCGATAATGCGTACGGTATCCCACTCGCCAATAAAAAAGTTCCGGGCTTAATGAAAGACGAAAATAACGGTGCGATAATGACCGAATTCGTCGGGCTTAGAGCAAAGATGTACGCCTTGCGAGTAGACGGTAAGAAAGATACGAAAAGAGCTAAAGGTGTTAAGAGTAACGTCGTAGCCAGGTCGATAACGTTCGACGATTACACGCGGTGTCTGCGCGACGAAATTGAAATGACGCGAGAGCAAGCCTGCATAAGATCCAAACAGAACGAGGTATACACCGTGTCCGAAACGAAAATAGCTCTAAGTCCGTACGATGATAAACGATACATTATACCCGGTTCTACCGAGACGCTGCCATGGGGGCATTATAAAATACCATTGTAAAATACAATTGTAAATACATTTAGATATGTATGAAAATAAATGACTCATTTGTATGTATAATATGTTTTTATATTGTAATAAATTTTTACAATACATTATTCTTGTGTATCCATGAATTGTGTGAATTATTAAATCCTAACCACTTTACATAAACCTCATCCCCCCTTTTGCGCAAAACTTTTTCAACGAGATACACGTCGGGATTAGCAACGCGATGTAACTCGTATTCGTAGAAGCCGCCGGCGACGGGTTTTCCGCAGGAATCTTCCAATAGATACGTCACGGGATTAGTTTTCTGCACTTTGATGATTCTAAACAACTCCGTGGTCCAATTTGGCGTGTATCCTTTCTCGAAGATTGTCTTGAATTTACTCACGCGTACCGAGTCGCCCACTTTGAATCGCGCGGGAGCAGCGATCTTTACGTGGCTGTACACCGTTGTTAGGAGCTTGTCGGCGATCGCGGGGGTAACATCGATGGGTCGCATGCCGATAGTTCGATGCTTTCGCGCGTTGTAATCCGATACGAGACCCGGCAGCGAGTCGATCCATTTGTAATTTCCGTTGAGCGTAAACATTTTCCACATATCGTTCTTGAGCGTGCGATTGAATCGTTCGACGACCGATACCTTCATTACGGAATAGGTCGAATAGTGATTGATATTATGTTTCTTCAAGAGTTTCTGCACGTTTGCGTTGTAAAATTCTTTGCCCATGTCAGTCTGCAGATTTTTCGGACATCTTCCGCCGTCTCGAATTATTTTCGCTATCGCCGTAGTAACCTCGGTTCCGCTCTTGGCCTTGAGCGGTACGGCCCATGCGTGCTTGCTCAGCACGTCGATAACGGTGAGTATGTAGTAGTAGCCTCTGTTGAATCGCGTGTATGGACGCATCTCGACCACATCCGCCTGCCACAGGTCAACGTATCCGCGCACTATGACGCGTCTTCGCGAAAAATTTCTTCTCGCAGGAGCCTGTAGTTCTTCCACCAGCCTCCGTTTCTCAGTTGAATGCTTCTTACTAGCCATGACGCTGACGCGCAACTGACGCAGAGATCAGATGTACGTTCTTATCTATTCGCGATGATTCGCAATTACATCTTGAATCATCTTTTGAAGTTCGTTTAGGGTAATTTGCACATTATTCTGGAATGCGGCCATCTTTTTCTCGATTTCATCCTGCTGATCTTTCAAAATTTGCACGCTCTGCTGCACGTAACGTTTATTGGCTGCATCGCAATCATCTACAGGTGGCGCTATCCGTCGAATCTTGCGCGATTTCGCGTCAAAGTCGGTGGCGACCATGCAAAGAGCGTTATCGCGCACGTAATTTCTGATTAATCCGCTCCATTGATAGTACGGTTCCGCACCGCCTCTTCCGAGCGATATACCAAACTTGTTGATCGGCATTTCGATGTTGATTGAACGACTCGCCGACGCGCGGTTTAATTTATAATAAGTCCAGCCTCGCGAAGTTCCTCGATAATCGACAGGGTCTCGTTATCGTGACCGGTGTGACCCGCTAGGCGCGAAGCTTCGAGCAATCGGAGACGATCTACAAGCTCGTTGGGATCGTCCCAATGAACATAGTCGATCTTGTTGTCGTTTAATGTCATGGCACGCGGTATACCTTTTCCAGCTTTTTTACCCGAAATCCACGATGCAATTATATGGTCGATCTTGTTGCCGTTTAATGTCATGGCACGCGGTATACCTTTTCCAGCTTTTTTACCCGAAATCAACGGTGCTATTATTTGTGTGTACTTGTATCCCCTGTTGCCATTTATTCGAGCGTGAGCATCATAATTGCGTTTATGAGCACTCGTCGTCAACAGAATGCTCTTGTATGTTTGCATATCGTCCACTGTGTAGATATCGTCATTGGGAAATTTCTTAAAGATCAACTCGTAAAGACCGCGTGTGCCAGCGTATCGTATGCCGTCGATAATTATGTTGTCCGCGTTGTTCACGTCAAAACGTTTATTACCGAGCATCATTCCATCGTTGCTGAAATAAACACCGTACACGGTGTCTATACCGCTTTCTTGATCACCGCTCAAAACTGCCCCGACGTACTTTTGGCTCAATGGACCCAAGTGATCTCGCAACGTTTCTCGACCCTCCGATGTTTGCAACTGCTGTCGAACGGACGTCACGAGTGAGTCATCCGTGGTTTCGAAAACATCGTCGTTTGTGAGTGATTCGAGCATTGTGGGCTGCACGGACGGCGCAGAGGTTATCGGTGGTTCATTCAATGGACCTGTCGATCGTTTCGATTTATGCGGTTGTAAAATTTTGGTTATTTCGCTCAAATTAGATGGCACATTTATCGATCGTTTCAACGTAACCGGAGTTGAAGCCATTACAGAGTCGTTAAACGAGGCGTTTGGTCGTTTTCGTTTGAACTTTGGCTTTTCGTCTTCCCACGCAGTTTCATTCTCAAGCTTTGACACGTCAGATTCTTTGCCAACGGTGTTTTCGGCAATCTGTCTTAGAGGCTCGATGATGGGCTTAAAGTGTCTCTCCAACGCGATATCTTCCTCCATTTTGCCAGTTTTCAAGGCGTGATACTTTTTGCGAATCGAATCGCTCGTTTTCGCAATTTGATTTGCTATTCTCTCGCGCTCTCTAATCTCCTCGCCGCTGTCCATGTCGCGATAACGTTGTTCAATCGGCGCGTCGACAACAACTAACCGCGTTTCGGTATCGCAAAGTCGTTAAATCCTTTTCTGTATCGACCATTCGAAATCGCGCTGTCCTTGTCTATCACCACGAATCCATACTTTTGTTGCCAACATGTATGACACAATTTGCTGAAATCATCGTATGACATATCTGTGTTTACGTGATCGTTGAATATGTGTTTCAGATTGGTACCATCCTGTTTAAACAGAATCAATAAATTCGCGTTGTCGCGTATAAGATGCTTCGGTATCTTTGCATACGTCTGACAAAGATAGAAGGAGTCAACGTCGGCGTGCCGGCCCATTGCAAAGTATTCTCTTATCGTATCCTGCTTGTCGCATGCCACGTCATCAAAGATAAAAATAGAATTCGGGAGCGCCTTGCTCGGTGGAATGACGTCACTGTTATTTGAGAACGTAAAGTAGCCAATTTCTTCTATCGGTGTCAGTATATTCTCCAAATATCGGTATTTCGACTGTTGCAACGATTTCGAGTACACATACACGTTCTCGAAACGTACACCGTGCGGACTTTCCAGCAAGCTTATCAAGACGTTTGTCTTGCCGCAATTCGACGGACCGCAGATGATACCACGTATAGAAATCGGTAGCATGTCTCCATGTTTGCGTACCTCTTTCGTTAACTGTATCCTATCGTCAAAGTTTGTCACTTTGATCGTCCGCGATTGTCGTACGAACCGCATTTTACCTCCCCTCCACAACGAATGAAAAACAGTATCGAGAAAGCTGGCCTATTTATAGAGGCGCGTAGAGCTGAGATGCTCAGTCTTTAAAATGTTTTTGCTCTTGTCGGATAACAGCGATATTTACGATTTAACCGCCGAGCAGTTAAAGTATATACCAAAGGTCATTCTACTACGGCAGTTTTATAATCATATAGATTATTTGTGGGATAAGCTTCCCGAACATATCAAGGCAGATTCGGAGGTTCAGCAATACCGTCGCTGTTTGATACATTATAATTTGCCGTGTCAGCAAACGCACATCGACGGTCCGCCGCCGTTGATAAAAAACTGCGGCGAATGCCGCCGAAGATAGGTCGAGGTTTGTTGAATCGCGCGATAAACGCGCTTCCGATCAAATTACATATCCCCGGCTATCAATTTTGCGGTCCGGGAACTCATTTAGAAACACGATTGGCAAGAGGTGATCGGGGTATTAATCCATTGGACGCAGCGTGTCGCGAGCACGACATAGCCTACTCGCGTAGCAACGATCTCGCAGAACGACACGTGGCAGACAATATACTCGCCGCGAAAGCGCGAAAACGTGTCACCGCGAAAGATTCGACTCTCGGAGAGAGCTGCAGCTACATCGAACGTTGAATTTCTGAAATCATTGGGTTTCGTCGTACGAAATGGCTAATATCTTAAACATTGGAGGTGAACCTTTGACAACAGCGTCGTCAAGATTGAGACACACACGTACAATCCGTACGCCAACACAACGTACGGACATAACGATGAGATAAGAATACCCATACAACAGCAGGATTTATACACGTTGCCGTGCGAGAGCTTTCTCTACGTTGAAAGAAGATTGACGATCAAGAAAAGGAATGACGTGTCTCAGGCAACGCTTGCGAATAATTGTGCAGCGTTCATGTTCGATGAGATTCGATACGAGCTCAACGGTGTGGAGATTGATCGCAACAGAAACGTTGGAATAACCAGCACCATCAAGAACTATGTATCGCTATCGTATAATGATTCTCAACTCATGCGGAATGCTGGATGGGACGTTTCATCAAGCATACCGGAAGGATACTTCAACTTTTGCGTACCGCTCAAGAGGTTGCTGGGCTTTTGCGAGGATTACAAACGCGTGGTTGTTAACGCTCGTCACGAATTAATTTTGATACGAGCGCGCAGCGACAACAATTGCATTGTTGGAAATCCGGCGACGGAGCCGGAAATTGAATTGTTTAAAGTACAGTGGCGAATGCCTCACGTCACATTAAACAAGATCAATAAGCTATCCATGCTACGGGCCTTGGAAAGCGGGCGATATCTTAGTGTTAGTTTCCGTTTGTGGGATCTGTACGAGTACCCCATGTTGCAGAACACGACCAAGCATTCGTGGGCCGTCAAAACGGCGACTCACAAGGGAACCTCGCGAAGTGGAAAATTCTGATTTTAATATAACTTTCCACACATGTAGGGGGAGTAAAAAGATAAATTTAGATATTTTTTATAGCTGCCCAAAAACGGTTTTAAGGGGTGAAACCATTGCTCATAGTAGAGCGGTTTTTTGCTTTTCTCGATATATCTCGAAAAATATTTGAGATATCAAAAAATGTTTCTTATAAAAGTTTTACAGTAAAATCTCTTCTATTCGACAACATTAATAATATTTTTTAAAAATAATTTTTTAAACAAAATTTTGATTAAAAATTAAAAAAAATTTTTTTTTAAACCGTTTTTGGGCAGCTATAAAAAATATCTAAATTTATTTTTTTACTCCCCCTACACGTGTGGAAAGTTATATTAAAATCAGAATTTTCCACTTCGCGAGGTTCCCTTGTCAGCTGGAGAAGCCGCGATACGTTATCTTTGCGCTGCAGACCGGGCGCAAGAATATCATGTCTCAAAATGTTAGCGTATTCGATGACTGTAACTTGACCAACGTGAAACTTTATCTAAACTCTGAATTTTATCCGTACGACGACTTGAATCTGGATTTTGGCAAAAATCGATACGCCGTCCTTTTCGATATGTATGCGCGTTTTCGTAAAGTTTATTACGGATACGATTCCAGTGATACGCTTTGCAGCTTGTATACATTCCTGATGGAAGGACCTTTTGTTGTCATCAATTGCTCGCGACAAAACGAATCTGTCAAGAGCGCCACCGTGGATGTGCGAATAGAATTTGACTGCAAAGAGAATGTACCGGCAAATACTACCGCCTATTGTCTCATCTTGCATGATCGTGTAATCGAATACTGTCCATTGTCGAACGTAGTCGCGCAAAATCATGTAAATTGCAATATCAGCGGGTTTTGCGATATAAGATACACTGATGTACCGCGATAAGATACAGATTGCTCCGTCGTTTCGTCATGATCGTACCAACGTTTGTCGATCTGCAAGGATTCACCGTCGGGATGAAATTTGTCGTAAAGGAGGTGGCGGTTCTAAGAAACGGGACCGTTTTGGCGCATTACATTTTTACATGTCCCATGCCATGGAGTCTCCTCATGAAATCCGACAAATCATGCGCTTCTTGGTTGATTGCAAATCACCATGGACTACGATGGGAGGATGGAAACGTGCCATACAGTATGGCGAAACATTTAATTACATCGGCCGTGCTTGGAGAGGGCGACGAGACGTCGACTCTTGTGTACGTCAAAGGATGCCAGAAACGAGAATGGCTGGTGGATCTACTTGAGAATAAAGCTAGAAAAAATCTAAACATTGAGACTTTGGATGCCGATTACGAAGATATCGAATCTTTAAATAATCTAGATGTTACTAATACTATACGATGTGAAAAACATGTTAAGAATTGCGCATTACAAAATGTATTAAAAATATGTAACTGGTGGTCGCGACACCAGAAAAAATTATGATTTTTTTAAAATAAACTATATGTGTATATATAAAATGTTTTATTTCCTTTTCCCACATAGTTTGTAATATAATATAGATGTTTTAGTTGTTTAAAAGCTATTCAAAAGCTGTTTTAGCTGTTTAAAAGCTGTTTTTAGTTGTTTGATAGTTGTTTGATAGCTGTTTTTAAAGCTGTTTTAGTTGTTTTTAGTTGTTTGATAGCTGTTTGATAGTTGTTTTTAGTTGTTTTTAGTTGTTTCTAAAGATGTTTTTAGTTGTTTGATAGTTGTTTGATAGATGTTTTTAAAGCTGTTTTAGTTGTTTTTAGTTGTTTTTAGTTGTTTGATAGCTGTTTTTAGTTGTTGTTTGATAGCTGTTTTAAAGAAGTTTGATAGCGGTTCAATAGCAGTTATACAGATTAAACCATTGAAAGTTAATGGCGCGATATCGTTTTCATGAACATACGTGTCTCGCGGTGACTTCATCGCACACGTGCAAAACTGCACATTGTAGATTTTTCGTGAGGCCCAAATGTATGGATGCTGAGATCATGGTGAAATTAGATATGATAAACAAACGATGTGACAATAGTGGGATATAGAAGGATGAATTTGATGGTACGCTCAGTAGTCGAGGACTAGAAGTCGTGAGTGCAATACCGCGATTTTTTCTTTTTAACGCGATATGAGCGACGAGTACATAAAATTGTGCAAACCGGTGCTCAATTGTAAATTCAAAATCGTGAAAATCAGCGAACCGCGCATGAGAAATTGTTGCAGATTGAAATTGTGGAGAGTCGACGTAGCGCGATATTTGATCCGTCGCGAATTGGGAATCGCCGATCTCCGATCGAACCGGGAGTTTCTCAACAGCGAATTTGATTGGAAAAGAAACTTCGGATATTTTCCAAAGTTTATATTTTAGCGCGTGAGTGGAACAGAGTGTATATAAAATGGATTTCGAAGAATTGCAGTTTGAAGGAGAAGAAAGAATGGAAGTTGAAGCAAACGATGAAGAAATGGAAGTGCCTGAAGAAATAGAAGTGAATGAAGAGGAAGGAATGGAAGTTGATGATGATGCTATATTGTCAGACGATTCATGTTATGATAGTGAAATGGCTGATGAGGATATTCCGGATGAAATTTTCAGAGTGTTGAATCAAGCTGAAATTAATGCGTTAAATCCTCTGACAAAGATGTGCTGCACATACTGTTATTTCACTCCAGGACAGGTGAAGTTTTGTGCGTCATGCATTGTGAGAATCAGTGGATTATTCTCAATGCTGTACGTTTATCGTAAACATGACACCAGGCCTTATATACTAATGGACGGTCTCTTCTGTTCGTCATGTGGAGACCCATTATATTTAATTTCACCATGTAATCTGTGTCCTATGTGTGTTTTTGTGTAAATTTTAACTGCTTTGAAATAGTATTTTTTTAACTATTTTAAGTGTATATATTATTGTCTAAAATTAAGAAACTATGGCCTATACTGCTAAGAGACTCTACTGCTAACAATAACTGTAACATATATAGACAATACAAAACGTATTCATCAATATTGTGTCACACAGTGCGGGATGTGACTGACTCACGAGCCGGGGGTTTCTGATTCAAATCCAGCGGTGGTAAGCAAATTTTCTATGTATAATATAAATTTATTTAATTCCACGTACCGGCGCGGCGAAAACGCGAACGCGGTTGCCCCTCACCCCGCGGCGCGGCGAAAACGCGGTTCCCCCTCCCCTTCCTCGCGGCGCGGCAAACAACGCGGTTCCCCCCTCCCCCTCCTCGCGGCGCCCGAAAACGCGGTACCCCCCTCCCCCGCCCGCGGCGCGGCAGACAACGCGGTTCCCCCTCCCCCTCCTTGCGGCGCCCGAAAACGCGGTACCCCCCCCGACCCTCCCCGCGAAATCCGATACCCTTGTGTAACCCGATACCCCCGCGGTGGGTTAGAACATATATTGTTTAGGGAGCATCGTAATCATATTAATTGGAATACTCCGAATCATTCTGTCATAACCGAGCATAGAGTCGAATGTAATCACGATTTTGATTGGAAGAACGTTGAAATTTTAGACCACGAATCCTATTATTATAAACGTTCAGTTTCTGAGATGATATGTATAAAAAGGCAGGCGAAGGGGTTGAATTTGCAGACTGATGCTGAGGGTCTGCCTGACACGTATCTAAGTGTGATCGAGAGACTGTCAAAAATTTAGAACGACTGTATACGATAATCTATCCCCTCCCTCGGTGTATATTGTGTTAACCTTCCTACCGATGCTTCACTCACTCGCGACGCGTCGAACGGTTAGCTCGTTACAATGTGAGGCGTTTGTCGCTTTCGCGGTGCGATATTCTGGTCTGCGGTTGCTCCGTAAGTAAATTCATTAGTCATCTAATCAACATAGATAATTTACGCCCTTGCCACATCGTGACTTCGTTAATGGTACAGGCATGGTTCGAATCTTTCACCCACTTGGTCTTTCAACCTGGCGAGATTATTTGAGGATGAGATGGATGTGGAGCGATTGCACACCGGCATGTCGGGCTTTCGACTATGGTACATCCTGATTTAATTTTATTCTTAGACTGCGTCCTTTATACTTTATTTGTCGATGACTACGCCTTATACTCGACTTTCTGTAAATCTTCGTTTTTGACTATATGTAACTTTTAACGCTGAAGAGGACACGAAAAATGTGTCGAAACGTTCGTTAATATATCTATTGATTACTTTTAAATTGTTTTGCGCTTTGACTACCGCGCTTGGCTCTAATTGCCTCACCTACTCACATTGTATATATTGTTTACCTACTATGTAATTTAATTTAAATTATAATTAACATCGATTCTATTAGAAAAATAGCCAATCTGCTGTTAGGTCAGCAAATGTATAATATATTCATGTGCTCTCTCTCTCTCTCTCTCTCTCTCTCTCTACAAGTGTATATACACATCATTTTTTAAACGATATGCTATTTTTTTACAAAAAGTAATGGTAACGCGTAAAAAGGAAACAATAACGTGATATTTATATAAAAGTACTTTTAATTTTAATAAAGTAAAGTATTTTTATGAAGTAACGTTTTTGCTTATAATAAAAATTATAATGTATTAAAATTATAATGTATATCGTTTAAAAAATGATGTGTATATACACTTGTAGAGAGAGAGAGAGCACATGAATATATTATACATTTGCTGACCTAACAGCAGATTGGCTATTTTTCTAATAGAATCGATGTTAATTATAATTTAAATTAAATTACATCATTGAATTTTAGCACCGTATTTATATTACCGTATTTATTATGAATCCTACATTAGTCATGTCGTAGATGTCGTCGTTTTCAAGAAATTTTAAGGGCGACTAATTTCTTAAATAAAACTTGATTTTTTTCCTTAAGATAAAAGTTGTAGAGCTCGTCGAGACTTTTTCAAAACACTATAATAAAGCTCTCGTTCGTTAAGGATTTCCTGAGATATTGTAAATTTTGTTATAATATTTTTAATATAAAATATAAAATATTTTGTAAAGTATTAATTCACTTTTCGATGACTTTATCTTGATACTTTTATACGTAGATAATGAAAGAAATCGATTGTTGTAAAAAAAGAACAAAAAAATAATTTTAAAAAATTTGATTATATTTTGTAAACGCATTCAATTTTGCAAAATTGCAAATGTAAAAATTAATTTTATTATTATACGCTTCCTTTCATTATTTTATATACAAAAGTGTCAAGGTAAAGTAGTCGAAAGGTGAATTACTTTAGAGACTAACGATCGAGATATTTCATATTTCATATTATAAAAATATCATGAAAAAATTTAAAATATCTCAAGAAATCTTTAACGAAAGAGAGATTTATTAGTGTTTCGAAAACGTCTCGACGAGATCTACAACTTTTCTCTCAAGGGCAAAATCAAGTTATTTAAGAAATTAGTCGCCTTTAAAATTTATTAAAAACGACATCTACGACATAACTCACGTAAGAATCATGTGTCCTCTTTTCAAACCAAACAACTTTTGTCTAAAGCAATTTTTTTCTACAATCAAAAATGAAAAAGTTTTGGAAGTAATTTGATCAGTCAAATATCGATATCTCATGTAGTTTTAGGAAAAAATGTTTTAGACAAAAGTTGTATGACTTGGAGGAGGACAAATAATGGTAAAATCAATTTTTTAAAATTAATTTTTTAGGTCACATAAAATCATCGTGATATAAAATTCTATTTTTTAAAATAGAATTGTATGATTTTTTTACACTGTAATAAAGCTCTCTTTTGTTAAGAATTTTCTGATATTTCAAGTTATATCATGATATTTTTAACATAAAATATGAAATATCTCGTAAAGTATTCACTTTTCGATGACTTTACCTTCATATTTTTATACACAGAATGGTGAAAGAAATCGAATAATAATATTAATTTTTATATTTGCAATTTTCAAATTAAATGCGTCTACAAAATGCAATCAAAGTTTTTAAAATAATTTTTTCTGTTTTTTTTTTTACAACAATCGATTCCTTTTGTGCGCGAGCGGAGGAAGGATCGGAGTAGAGGCGCTTGAGAAGGGCTAAATTAATCTCTAGTTCATGTCACAGTCTATACACACAGTCTATTTACACAGTCTAATTACAGTTATTTACAGCGTTCGAACGCGCGGAGAATCGTCACACGAAGCGCGAGCCTGAATCCGAAAGTAACGTCAGAAACGCTTGAATACCGACCGGAGTTGTCGAACTCGAAGACGGACTCGTAATCCTTTCGCAATTCTCACGATCTCTTAGTGCGACTAGGAACGAATGCCGAACAGCGCGCGGAGGACCGGAGCCTTACCGGCTCGCTCTCCGAACCCCCGTTCGCGCTCCGATATTGCTCTGGGCCAATCGGCCATCGACACCCCAAGACGTCGTCATTTGACGCTTCCAAAACGTTCAGTCGACCTCGGGACCGATAACCGATCAGCTGTTTTTCGTATCGTCTCTCTCCTTGTCCCGGGTGTTTACCTCTCGCTCAGCGGTTCCTGAGACAAAGGGAGAGCATCGATACACGCGGAAAACGCGTGACTCTTATATGGGCCTCTCGAAACGTCTCGGAAACACAGCGACTATTTTCCGAAACGCGAATATATTTAGCGGGCGATTCACGAATTCTTAGAGATAATCCGAGTGCGTCTCGAGAGAGATTATGCTCTAATTCCGAAGCAGTTCGATCTCGAACACCTTTCATTATTCTATGTATAAAAGTATCGAGGTAAAGTCAATCGAAAAGTCAATACGTTACAAAATATTTCATATTTTATATTTAAAAAATATCATTGACAAAATTTGAAATATCTCAGAAAATTCTTTGTTTCTTTTATGAGCCTTTTTTCATGTGATCCAATTATTCTGTTTCTACCTGTTTAATGTAACGGTAACGATAAGTTATTTCTTTCAATGAGTAATGAGTAACGGTAACAAGTTACTTCTTTCAATAAGAATAACGAGTTATATACAGTAACGATGAGTTACTTTTTCAATGAGTAACGAGTAACGGTAACGAGTTACTTTTCTCAATGAGAATAACTAGTTATATACGATAACGATGAGTTACTTCTTTCAATGAGTAACGAATTACGGTAACGAGTTACTTTTCAAACGTAACTTTCTCTGATATTATATTATTAATTAATACACCCTAAGATTATATTATTAATTAATAAATTATTTATTTGAAATATATTATTATAAAATATTCTTAAAATATATATTGGGACAACTTTGCCGAGTGTTTCCGCACAAGACTCTCGTATAGTAATGTAGCGTAACGTAACGTAGGACAACGCACAAAAAACGTATAACGCCTTAACCGATACGTTTCTCGTGCGCTGACCCACGTTACGTTACGCTGCATTACTATACGAGAGTCTTGTGAGGATACTCTTACAGTCATGATGAACGAATATCTAGAGACGGAGCACGTGCTCTGCATATGCTCCGATACGCGTGCAATTTCAAGTGAGAAGGCATTCCTGTCTCCGTGTGTACTTCCCTCTAAAAAGATAAATATTATGAAATTTTATGCACAGGTTCAATAAAGTTTAAATTTTTGTAATTCTTTAGGGTCTTAAAGGCCCTAACCTCAAAATTCAACCTTTATTTTACAGAAAAAATATCTAACTCTGAATATTTAATTTGTAAAATCTTAAGATTGACTTTGGACGTTAGAGTCTGTATTTAACACCTTTGGAGGCGAATGAACGTAGTGCCATGGCGGGTGCCCCTCTCGATCTGTTATATATAAATCCGTTATATATAAATGTTACCTCCAAATGATTTTATTTGTTTAAAAGTACTATCGATCCTTGGCTGGATTACAGATTGTCTATCCGGATAAGAAAATCTGCTTTCTGATTCTGACAAGCTAGGTGCTGGTGAAGAACAAGAAGTAGGAGTTGCCAAATTAGATTCAGATAGGTCTATAATAGGCATGGCTGTAGAGGTAGATGGCATTGATAATTGATTCTAAAAATAAACAACAAGAGTAAACAAATGATGCGATAAAATGATCAAGGGATGAATGTAAATATTGTAAGATATTGATTTACCGAATTATTTGCTTGTTCCAAGTTAGGAGCCTTTTCATTACTGTTCTCACTTTCTCCTAAAGTTAGTCTCACTTTTTTATTTCTTGCATGATTTCGTTTTAAGTGATTTTTTCAATTAGTTGTACCACCATCTTTTCTACCAGACTTCACTTCTCTGTTACAAATTTTGCATGTAGCATTACCACTATCAGTGTCAGTGGACTTTATAAAAAATTTCCAAACAAAAGATTGCTTTACTTTAGGCACTGTAAAAACATATTTTTATATTCTTGTAATGAAATTCAAACAATGAAAAATATATATATTCTATTTCTTGAAAAATAATGCTAATTAAAAGAAAAGGATAAAGGAAAGAAAAAATAATTTAAAAAGATTAGAAGTAGGGTAGGTATGAGGATTCTAACCAGGGAGCTCCGAGGGGGGGTGATGGGCGGGGGGGTACGGCGTTTTCGGGCGCCGCGGGGGAGGGGGAGGGGGGTACCGCGTTTTCGGGCGCCGCGAGGTGAGGGGGAGGGGGAGGGGGGTACCGCGGTTGCGTTTTCGGGCGCCGCGGGGTGAGGGGAACCGCGTTCGCGTTTTCGGCGCGCCGCGGGAGAGGGGTCAGCGTACAACGGCCGCGTCGGTCCGCGTGACGTTACACGGCGCGCTCCCGCTCGCGTTATCTCCCCCCCGTTCGCGTTCTCTCGCGCTCCCGTATCCCGTTCTCTCTCTCCCCCGTTCGCGCAGTCCCTCTCGCTTCCGGCCCCCGTTCGCGTTATCTCTCTCTCCCCCGTTCGCGCGGTCTCTCGCGCTCCCGTCACCCGTTATTTCTCCCCCGTTCGCGCACGTTTTCTCGCTCCCACCCATTATAGTTAGATCATTTTTTATATTATTTTAAGTGATTTATTTATTGGAAATAAGAGGAAGAATATTTAATAATTAATATGAGACAGATGAGAAAACGTTTAATGATCGCGCGACGAGTGCGGCACGCGCATTCTTATCGAGAGTTACCGCTCTGTAATTCTAAACCGCTTACGGTGGACAAGGAAACGGTAGACAGAAGGAAAGATAATTTTAGATACAGTGATATGTATTTTAATATACATTTATTTCTCATGTAATGCATCGTGTATAATATTATCTGCAGCATACGCCAACAGTTCACAATCTATTAGCGAATTTTTATCATAAAATTCATGCAAGATTCTAACTGCATTACATTTATCGGTGATACAATTTTGGCGTAAAATGGTTACAAATTGTTTAAATTTTTCACTTACGCCATGAACATTTTGGCATAGTTGAAAATACACATTCTCGACGCAATGTTCTAGTTCGAACAAGAAGAGTATGGTTGACGGTTTCATGTACAAGCTGGTGTCGCACGATGTCAATTTTACAATATCTGCGTCACGTATTTTAACGAGTTCCAGATCTTGAAACGCTAGCGATGATGGCGCCGGTGACTGCACGAGTCGCTGAATATCTGCACGTCTTTCGATGAACGTCACCCACGTTGCATGAGGCAGAATTATCCGATTGCCTCGGTTATCGCCAATAAGTATATCCACAGAGGACATAGGTCCCGCGTTGATTCCAACATCCAAAAATTTATACGCTGTCGATGTCAAGGCAAATCTTCTTCCCAAAATACGAGGCATGTAGCGAGGCTCAGAATTATGAGAAGATGTACTGTAGAAGAAAAGAATTAAATATGGAAAAGTATATGAAAAAAATGTAATTGAAAACTTACTGTTTCTCGCACGTTTCATCCTGAATCGGAACGTAGTAGTTCATTATGCCCTCATACATTTTCGGAATGGTATCTGTTGAATCCACAGAGCGACTGATACATTAACATTGGCAGAGCTCTTTTTATTTTGCACTCCCCTCTACACTGTAAACAGTGGACGTTTCCAATAGGCAGATGTGACACGATTGATCTTAAGATAATCCCATGTGTTGATCCTTCATTATAATCACTATGAAAACTGCCACAAATCATACACCAACATGTTTTAAGGTATGAGCCCAGCGACTCGCAATTATCTGCCGTTTTAATGATATGCAATACAGAATGCTTGGGACACCATGTCTTATTGCCAGTAAGCACGTTTCGAAATCCAACTTCTCTGCCACAAAGCAAACGCACCATCGACGAGCAATAGCGTCCGTCCGTTCCCATACTCTCTTTTTACAGATATATCAACTCTCAACTGCACGAGTAACTCTCGACTGCGCGTGAGGTATAATCCTCGCAGATATTTTTTTCTGCGATCTTAAAAATACAAGTTTGCATTTCAGCCAAGCGTCGCTGCTGCAGGGTGACCACCACCACACTCCACATATATGTTAAATGTGATATCTTTGTCAAGAACATTCGTGATGAGATCACCTCATCGGGCAATAGCATCAAATATGATTTTTTACAAGAACATGTCGCGACGTGTCTCGCGATGATTTCATCGCACACGTGCAAAACTGCAAATTTTGCAATTTCGCATAAGTCAATGGCGCGTTATTGTTTTCAAGAACATGTCGCGACGTGTCTCGCGATGATTTCATCGCACACGTGCAAAACTGCAAATTTTGCAAATAGCGCCGATATATGGCTGCTGCAGTTATACAGATCAATTCATCATAAGTCAATGACATGATACCTTTTTCAAGAACATGTCACGACGTGTCTCGCGATGATTTCATCGCACACGTGCAAAACTGCAAATTTTGCAAATAGCGCTGATATATGGCTGCTGCAGTTATACAGATCAATTCATCATAGGTCAATGGCGCGATATCGTTTTCAAGATCATGCGTGTCTCGCGGTGACTTCATCACACGCGTGCAAAACTGCAAATCTTACATTTTTGGAAGGCGCAAATGTACGGATGCTGAGATCACGGTGAAATTAGACATGATAAAAAAGCAAACGATGCATCATTAGTAGGATATAAAATGACGAATTTGAGGGTACGCTTAGTAGTTGAGAATTGGAAGTCGTGAGTACAACAAATTGTGTTAGAAAGAGTATCGTGTAATAACATGGAGTAAGAGTTGTTGGACCAATCCACCCTATTAAATTCGCGGGAAGAATTTACCGCGTGGGAGCAACGATGTGACGAGTTTATCGAATCGTTGGAAGAACAAAGCCGAATTAAACGACCACGATTATCGATCGGTCTTAAACAGTCATTGATCGCTTGTATTGCAAGACTCGAAGGTCTGAAAGACTCGGTACGTCAACGTTTCGTGCATGTGAGTGCCGGATACGGTGCGAGTGAGACAGGACTCAGATGGCGCGAAATAGATAAGGCTTTTGAAAGTCGTATACTGACTCGTGCGGTAATAAATTCCAAACACATCGGCCCTCGTCAATTTCTCAAAGATGCGAGAGACATCGTGCTCGATCGTGTGCGGAACGTCATGCAACGACATGACAATGTAAAGATAAACACAATGTTTAATGGTAAATTTGTTGCGGGTGACAAACGCGCAAATAAAAGTATCGCAACGAGAAACTGTGAACTCTTTCGTATGTCCGATCTGCGCGAGTGGTACAAGCGACACGTTATCGAGCCTATCCTAGCATCGCTGGAGGAATTCCAGGAACGTGATAGCGGATGGGCGTTGTCGCGTATACTCAATTTGACTGTTAACGTAAACAAGTACAATCCATTGCACGCGGGGTGTTTTGTGGAAATACCGCGAGAAATTAAAATGAAGAGAGCGGTGATAAACGTGCGATCAATGGACAATGCATGTTTCGCATGGTCAGTGGTGGCTGCTCTGCATCCAGCCCAAAGACATGTAGATCTGGAATCGTCATACCCTCATTACACGTCGGTGCTAAATCTTATAGACATTGAGTTTCCAATGACGTTGGATCAAATTAAAAATTTTGAAAATTACAACGATATATCAATCAACGTGTACAGCATCGAGAAAAAAAACAAGGAACTTGCTATCCTGCCAATACGGGTTACTGATCGAAAGATGGACAGACATGTAAATCTACTGTACGTGCATAACGATAACGTGGGACATTTTGCATGGATCAAGAACTTATCCCGCCTCGTGAGCTCGCAAGTGAACAAGAATAGGAACAAAAAAATACTTTTGCGATCGGTGAGTATACATCCTAATAAAAATAAACATAATTTTTACGTAAAAGATATATATATATATATATATAAAATTTCATTATTTACAGATGTTTACACTATTTCTATACGAGCGAGAAATTGGAAGCCCACACCGTCGACTGTCGGGGGATGAACGACTGCGCGATCAAGTTACCGAATGATAACGACAAGTGGTTGGCCTTTAAGAATCACAGCAGGAAGGAACGAGTTCCGTTTATCGTATACGCCGACCTGGAATGTACCCTGGAGAAGATGGAAGCGAATCCGAAAACGTCCAGGTACACATATCAACATCATCGCGTATTTAGCATAGGGTACTACGTGCGTTGCTCGTACGACTCGTACGACTCGTTATCATTGTATCGGTTTCGTCGCGATAAGGATTGCGTCGCGTGGTTCGCTGAGGAGCTAAGACGTTTAGCTCACGACGTAAAGACTATCTTGTCTACTAATGTACCCATGGCGGATTTTACGCGAGACGAGTAGGAAAAGTTTAACAGCGCAACGCACTGTCACGTGTGCGAAAACCGTTCGAGCCAGACGACGTGCGAGTACGCGATTATTGTCATCTGACCGGTCGATACAGAGGTCCCGCGCATTCTAATTGTAACTTACATTACAAAGATTTGCAATGCATCCCCATAGTTTTCCACAATTTATCGGGCTACGACGCTCATTTTATTATAACGGAAATAACAACAGCGTACGAAGGACATGTAGAACTGCTTCCAATCACAAAAGAAAAATACATTTTGTTTACGAAAAACGTTAAAAGCACCGAAGATAAAGATAAGAAAACTTGCGTCAAATTGCGATTTATCGATTCATACAAATTTCTCACCGCTAGTCTCGACAAATTGGCATCTTATCTCAGCAAGGATAAACTGCGAATATTACAACGCGAATTTTGTAAATTATCCGCAGAAAATTTTTATTTGCTGACACGAAAAGGCGTATTTCCGTACGAGTACATTGACTGTGTCGAAAAGTTGGAGGACTTGTATTTACCACCGCGCGACTCGTTTTACAGTTCATTGACAGGTGACACCGTATCCGAGAGCGATTACGCGCACGCCGTCAACGTCTGGCAGCGGTTCTCCATTCGAACGCTCGGTGACTACAGCGATTTATATCTCAAAACCGTTGTCTTGCTGTTGGCCGATATCTTTGAAAATTTTCGCGATAGCTGCGTCGCGAGTTATGGGCTCGATCCGGCGTATTATTACACTCTACCGGGTTTTACGTGGGACGCTATGTTGAAGCATACGCGTATCAATTTCGAATTGCTCACCGACATTGACATGGTCATGTTTATCGAACGCGGTATTCGCAGCGGTTTGAGTCAATGTTCAAACAGATACGCGCTGGCCAACAACAAGTACATGCAGTCGTACGATCCATCGCAAACATCGTCGTACCTGATGTATTTCGATGTAAACAACTTGTACGGCTGGGCAATGTGTCAACCATTGCCTTACGCAGATTTTCAATGGGTCGACGACGTAACCAATTTTAATGTTATGGATGTCGCGTTGGATTCCACGATAGGCTATATTCTCGAAGTCGACTTGGAGTATCCGCAACATCTTCACGACGCGGACACTGACCTACCGTTCTGTCCGACGCGCGATAAACCACCCGGTAAGCGGCAGGACAAGCTCCTCGCAACATTATACGATAAGAAACGTTATGTCATACATTATCGCAACCTGCTGCAGTGTACTCGACACGGTCTCCGTATAGCAAAGATTTACCGCGTATTGAAATTCGCGCAATCTCCATGGCTTCGCGATTATATAGAACTCAATACGAAATTTAGAACATTGGCCAAGAATGATTTCGACAAAAATTTATACAAATTGATAAACAACGCTGTGTTTGGCAAAACCATGGAGAACGTGCGCAATCACGTTGACGTGCGACTCGTGACTCATTGGGAGGGTAGATACGGCGCGGAGGCAATGATCGCGAAACCAAATTTTCACAGTCAAAGCGTCTTTTCGGAGAATCTAGTAGCAATAAAAATGCGAAAACTCGAGGTGAAGTTCGACAAACCAATCTACGTGGGTATGTGCATCCTCGATATATCCAAGACATGTTTGTATGAATTTCATCACGAGTACATGTTACCGTTGTTTCGCGACAAGTGTAAAGTCACGTACACCGATACGGACAGTCTCATTTATCACATCGAGTGCGACAATGTATATGATACCATGAAGCGCGACATTAATAGATTTGACACTAGCGATTACGCGATCGATAATGCGTACGGTATCCCACTCGCCAATAAAAAAGTTCTGGGCTTGATGAAAGACAAAAACAACGGTGCGATAATGACCGAATTTGTCGGGCTTAGAGCAAAGTTGTACGCCTTGCGAGTCGACGGTAAGAAAGATACGAAAAAGGCTAAAGGTGTTAAGAATAACGTCGTAGCCAGGTCGATAACGTTTGACGATTACACGCGGTATCTGTGCGACGAAATTGAAATGACGCGACAGCAGACCTGCATAAGGTCCAAACAACACGAGGTATACACCGTGTCCGAAACGAAAATAGCTCTAAGTCCGTATGATGATAAGCGATACATTATACCCGGTTCTACCGAGACGCTGCCATGGGGGCATTATAAAATATTATCGTAAATATATATTGTAATTACATTTAGATATTTATGAAAATAAATGACTTATTTGTATGAATAATATGTTTTTATATTGTAATAAATTTTTACAATACATTATTCTTGTTTCTGTTTCTGTACGTTGGCGTTGTAAAATTCCTTCCCCTTGTCAGTCTGCAGATTTTTCGGACATCTTCCGCCGTCTCGAATTATTTTTGTAATCGCCGTAGTAACCTCGGTTCCGCTCTTGGCCTTGAGCGGTACGGCCCATGCGTGCTTGCTCAGCACGTCGATAACGGTGAGTATGTAGTGGTAGCCTCTGTTGAATCGCGTGTATGGACGCATCTCGACCACATCCGCCTGCCACAGGTTATCGTATCCGCGCACTATGACGCGTCTTCGCGAAAAATTTCTTCTCGCAGGAGCATGTAGTTCTTCCACCAGCCTCCGTTTCCCAGTTGATTGCTTCTTACTAGCCATGACGATGACGCGCAACTGACGCAGAGATCAGATGTACGTTCTTATCTATTCGCGATGATTCGCAATTACATCTTGAATCATCTTTTGAACTTCGTTTAGGGTAATTTGCACGTTGTTCTGGAATGCGACCATCTTTCTCTCGATTTCATCCTGTCGATCTTTCAAAATTTGCACGCTCTGCTGCACGTAACGTTTATTGGCGGCATCCCCATCATCTACAGGCGGCGCTATCCGTCGAATCTTGCGCGATTTCGCGTCAAAGTCGGTGGCGACCATGCAAAGAGCGTTATCGCGCACGTAATTTCTGATTAATCCGCTCCATTGATAGTACGGTTCCGCACCGCCTCTTCCGAGCGATATACCAAACTTGTTGATCGGCATTTCGATGTTGATTGTATGGATCGCTGTCGCGCCATTTAATTTATAATAAGTCCAACCTCGAGAAGTTCCTCGATAATCGACAGAATCTCGTTATCGTGACCGGTGTGACCCGCTAGGCGCGAAGCTTCGAGCAATCGGAGACGATCTACAAGCTCGTTGGGATCGTCCCAATGAACATAGTCGATCTTGTTGTCGTTTAATGTCATGGCACGCGGTATACCTTTTCCAGCTTCTTTACCCGAAATCGACGATGCAATTATATGGTCGATCTTGTTGCCGTTTAATGTCACGGCACGCGGTATCCATTTTCCAGCTTTTTTACCCGAAATCAACGGTTCGATTATTTGTTTGTACTTGTATCCCCTGTTGCCATTTAATCGAGCGTCAGCATCATGATTGCGTTTATGAGCATTCGTCATCAACAGAATACTCTTGTACTTTTGCATGTCGTCCTCCGTGTAGATTTTGTCATTGAGAATTTTCTTAAAGATCAACTCGTAAAGACCGCGTGTGCCAGCGTATCGTATGCCGTCGATAATTATGTTGTCCGCGTTGTCCACGTCAAAACGTTTATTACCGAGCATCATTCCATCGTTGCTGAAATAAACACCGTACACGGTGTCTATACCGCTTTCTTTATCACCGCTCAAAACTGCCCCGACGTACTTTTGGCTCAATGGACCCAAGTGATCTCGCAACGTTTCTCGACCCTCAGATGTTTGCAACTGCTGTCGAACGGACGTCACGAGTGAGTCATCCGTGGTTTCGAAAACATCGTCGTTTGTGAGTGATTCGAGCATTGTGGGTTGTACGGAAGGCGCAGAGGTTATCGGTGGTTCATTCAATGGACCTTTCGATCGTTTCGATTTATACGGTTGTAAAATTTTGGTTATTTCGCTCAAATTTGATGACACATTTATCGATCGTTAAACGAGGGGTTTGGTCGTTTTCGTTTGAGCTTTGGCTCTTCGTCTTCCCACGCCGTTTCATTCTCAATCTTTGACACATCAGATTCTTTGCCAACGGTGTTTTCGGCAATCTGCCTTAGAAGCTCGATGATGGGCTTATAGTGTCTCTCCAACGCGATATCTTCCTCCATTTTACCAGTTTTCAAGGCGTGATACTTTTTGCGAATCGAATTGCTCGTTTTCGCAATTTGATTTGCTATCCTCTCGCGCTCTCTAATCTCCTCGCCGCTGTCCATGTTGCGATAACGTTGTTCAGTCGACGCGTCGACAACAACTAACCACGTTTCGGTATCGCAAAGTCGTTAAATCCTTTTCTGTATCGACCATTCGAAATCGCGCTGTCCTTGTCTATCACCATGAATCCATACTTTTGTTTCCAACATGTATGACACAATTTACTGAAATCATCGTAAGACATATTTGTGTTTACGTGATCGTTGTATACGTGTTTCAGATTGGTACCATCCTGTTTAAACAGAATCAATAAATTTGCGTTGTCGCGTGTAAGATGCTTCGGTATCTTCGCATACGTCTGACAAAGATAGAAGGAGTCAACGTCCGCGTGCCGGCCCATTGCAAAGTAATCTCTTATCGTATCCTGCTTGTCGCACGCCACGTCATCAAAGATAAAAATAGAATTCGGGAGCGCCTCGCTCGGTGGAATGACGTCACTGTTATTCGAAAACGTAAAGAAGCCAATCTTTTCTATCGGTGTTAGTATATTCTCCAAATATCGATATTTCGGTTGCTGCAACGATTTCGAGTACACATACACGTTCTCGAAACGTACACCGTGCGGACTTTCCAGCAAGCTTATCAAGACGTTCGTCTTGCCGCAATTCGACGGACCGCAGATGATGCCGCGTATAGAAATCGGTAGCATGTCTCCATGTTTGCGTACCTCTTTCGTTAACTGTATCCTATCGTCAAAGTTTGTCACTTTGATCGTCTGCGATTGTCGTACGAACCGCATTTTACATCCCCTCCACAACGAATGAAAAACAGTATCGAGAAAGCTGGCCTATTTATAGAGGCGCGTAGTGCTGAGATGCTCAGTCTTTAAAATGTTTTTGCTCATGTCGGATAACAGCGATATTTACGATTTAACCGCCGAGCAGTTGAAGTATATTCCAAAGGTCATTCTACTACAACAGTTTTATAATTACATAGATTATTTGTGGGATAAGCTTCCCGAACATATCAAGGGAGATTTGGAGGTTCAGCAATATCGTCGCTGTTTAATACATTATAATTTGCCGTGTCAGCAAACGCACATCGACGGTCCGCCGCCGTTGATAAAAAAAACTGCGGCGAATGTCACCGAAGATAGGTCGAGGTCTGTTAAATCGCGCGATAAACGCGCTTCCGATCGAATTACATATCCCCGGCTATCAATTTTGCGGTCCGGGAACTCATTTAGAAACACGATTGGCAAGAGGTGATCGGGGTATTAATCCATTGGACGCAGCGTGTCGCGAGCACGACATAGCCTACTCGCGTAGCAACGATCTCGCAGAACGACACGTCGCCGACAATATACTCGCCGCGAAAGCGCGAAAACGTGTCACCGCGAAAGATTCGACTCTCGGAGAGAGCTGCAGCTACAGCCGTCTGGGCGGCCATGAAGGCTAAAACGAAACTCGGTATGGGTTTGAAAACGAAGAAAAAGAAGAAGAACAAGCGAATACTTCCGGTAGCGAAACGCGGCGGTATCCTGCCAATCCTGCCGTTGTTGGGAGTTCTCGGCTCGTTGGTCGGCGGAGCGGCGGGAGTCGCAAAGGCTGTGAACGATAACAAAGCCGCGCGGCGTCAGCTGGAAGAGATGCAACGTCATAATCGCGCCATGGAAGGTCACGGACTTTATCTCGCTCCGTACAAACGCAGACGGGGAATCTCGAGGAAAAAAAAACGTCGAGGAGACGCTAAAAATCCCCAAGGGTGTAACTACCAACGTACAACTGCAACGAGAGCGGTATCGTGAATTTGGATAATACTGAGGGACCGGGTACTCACTGGGTGGCGTACGCGAAGAGGGAAGATCGTGCCATATATTTCGACAGTTTTGGCAATCTTCGACCACCGAGAGAATTGACGCAGTATCTAAAGAACAATGTGACGAAGATAGAGTACAATCGCACGCCTTATCAGCGATACGATCAGCGCAATTGCGGACAACTGTGTCTGCGCTTTCTACAGTCGATTGACAATCAATTTAAAGACCGGCGTTACGCTGTTTAATCTCAGTATTCATTCAAACATGTCACTGACATTTACGCTCACAGGCAAGAGCAGCATCCTCGCGGTAAGCTACTTTTCCGTCATGGATTTGAGCGACGGCGATTACGAGCTCGGTCTGACAGATTTTGAAACCTATCACACAATACCGAATGTAAATTCGTCGAACAATAAATTCTACTATGACGACGACAAGGAGATTACCATTCCCGAAGGATCGTACGAACTGCGTGATATAGGGCGGTATTCATAGTCCGTTCTTATATTTAAGACCGTCTTAAGTTCGATCTTAAGATGTCCTCTAGATTCATAGTTGCGACTTAAGGTAATCTTAAGATCGCACCTTAAGTATTACCTTAATGAAGATCGTCTTCAAATAAGACAGTCTTGTATGACGTAAAAAAGTGCAAATAAGACCGCCTTCATCAAGTCGTGTCAAATGAGCTATTGAGGTGATCTTATTTGAAATCGCTAGTGAAGAAGGTTAAGTTACAGTGTCGTATTGGCCGCAGGGAGAAGTGATCCGCGCAGTCCTTGGGCTACGGCATCAACCCGAGTTCCCGACAGTGGGTCGCGAGTCGCGAGCGTGTCGTGTCCGTCCTCCGTCCGCGTGGAAGAATCTCGTCGTAGTCGTAGTCGTAACCTACGCCCGCTCGGAGTCGAGTCGTCGTTGTGCAACGCGAGGAGAGCACGAGCGAGCGTGCCGTAATGGGCGAACGAAACGTGCATGCGCTCGCGGCGTGAGCACAGCAGCATCATCTATTCATCTTCGCGTCTGACCACTCCGACCTCGGACCTCGGACGCGGGCGGAACGTGGAGAAATCGCGTGCGAAATTTCGCTCAAAGGCCACATCACGAAGAAGAAGAAGACAGTGTCGTATTGCGTCTTATTAGTAAGGTAATTTCAAAAGAAAAGAAGAAAAATGGATATTCAAGCAATTAATATTGAAGAAATTGAAGATATCGAAGATCTTGAAGTTATAAGAATTCCCAAACGGTATATCCGCGATGCAAATAACCCATTCGAATTTTATGAAGAATTGGAGTTTAAAAGACGCTTTAGATTCTGTAAGGAATCTATTTTATATAGATTATTACCCAAAATAGAGCAGTATTTGACGAAGATCAACAATCGTGGTCTACCTATTTCTCCTGCTATACAATTATTAGTCTGTCTACGGTTTTATGCAAGTGCAAGTTTTCAGGTTAGTAGCATGATATATATAATATATTTTATACATTTATACATTATTGTACATAATATGTGTGCGTGTGTACGTGCATGTGTGTGTATTAAATGATTAAAATAATCGATTTTTGTGTATGTGAAATTACAGATGGTTATTGGAGACACACTGGCATTATCACAACCAACAATATCCAGAATTATTTTTGGTGTGTCAGCTCTGCTCGCTAGTTTGATTAAAGAATGTATAAAAATGCCCACTATTCCGGAAAGAAAAAATGAAAATTATCGATTATTTCGAGTTCTTGGATATGGTAACGGAGCAATTGGTTTACCAGGGATTGATGGTGCAATTGACTGCACACATATACGTTTAACACATACACGATTTCATGGTATTGACGAAGTATATCGTAATAGAAAAGGATACTTTTCACTAAATGTGCAGGTATGTTATTAAATGTTATTTATATTTGACAAATATGCTAATTATACCAAACAATTATTTACATACTGCTAATATATATACATGTTAATTTTATATATATATATATATATATATATGTACACACACACACACAACACATTTTAATTATGTTTGTGTTTACTTCAATATAATAAAGGCTGTTGTTGGACCTCGCATGGAATTTATTGACATTGTACCGGAATATCCTGGCAGTCAACATGATAGCAGGATTTTTCAGAATTCAAGAATATATATGCAATATGTACAAGGAAAATTAAATGGAAAGCTAGTTGGTGATTCTGGTTATCCAACTTTACCATTTCTTTTGACACCAATAGAAAATCCTCAGACAGACGACTAATGTAAGAATATTTTTCTCGTATTCAATATCAAAAATATCACATACTCATGTATGATCAATGATCACTTTATTAAGAATATTTTTTGGGTATCAAGTAAAATTCCATTTTACATTCAAGATAACTTCAATTCTGCAAAATATGTATTCAATCAGATTGTGCATTTATTCAATCCATGCCTCACATAGTTTGATCTATTTTGCAAATAATTTCAAAATAGATTAAATTATGTGAGGCATGGATTAAATAAATAATATATAAGAAATATCTCTATTATTTTCAGGTACAATACTATTCACGGAAGAACGAGACAAATTGTAGAAAGAACGTACGGCGTATGGAAACGACGATTTCCTTGTCTCTCAAGAGGACTCAGCACAAAATTGTTATGCTCTACAACTATTGTAATAGCATGTGCAGTGCTACACAATCTTGCACTTATATTTCGCGATGAACTTCCTGAGGATGATGAAGACGAGCCACGTGACGAATATGAAGAAGTTCCAGTGAATCCACCACATTGGCAGCCAGGAGAAGGATTTGCAGTACGACAAGCACTTATTGAGCGTTTATTTAGATAAATTTTCGAATACAACACACAATAAATTGTACAATATTTAGTCTGTCGAATGTGAATTGTATTATTACACGTAATCCAACAACAAAATTAAAAAGTAAAAAAAATTGTAGATATTTGTAGGTTATAACAAAATATTTATTTTTATACGTAACAATACATATTAATATGATCTATTTTATTGTAAGTATTACACATGTAATGTAGTAGCAAAAAAAATAAAAAAATGTATTTGTAAATTACAATAAAATATTTTTTACACATAACAATATATATTAATATGCTTTGTTTTTGTTCGCGAAATCGCTGATTAATCCCGGCGATGGTAGCGGGATGAGAAGGACGCGCGTGGAGGGTGTTAACGAATTATTCCTTTATTTTTTGTGTAACTCAGACCACAGTCTGAGCCGTCTTTAATGAAATATGTACAGTCTGACCTGAGAAACGATGAGCGGTGTATAATGAGAAGTCTTTTGATGCGCGAGGCAATTGTATAAATTGCCTCGCTCGTGGTGATTCGCCCGTGAGCCGTTGAGACACGTGGCGGTCGGCACTCGCGCACGTGTGAGCCTGAGTCGTCGTGTTGATGTACCAGAGCTGGCTGGGGTGAGCGGTCTCTTTACACTTTACAGTCTCTTGGCAGCTTCAATCACTGCGAGCGGCACGGTATACAGTTCTCCTCGAGAAAAGACACAGAGCACACGTCGTACTACTCGTCACAGAGCGGACATGCTTTTTCACACTGGCCCGAGGGAGAAGTCAGCGATGAGCGCGCCCGTGCTTGCGCAAGCTGCCGCGTCGATCCGGCCTGTCGATACCCGATCGATGCTGCCATCTGATGAGATGGCGCAACGTGATAACGGAATCTCGAACATTCCGCCCGCCATCAGCAACCTTGTTGATGATTCCTTACTCTTGATCCTTTATCCTGATGAAATGGGTAATATGGCAAGCTTGGCAATTGGCCGGGTGAGCGTCGTGGTGGCCGTCTTGAGGGTAACCACCCTAGTAAGTCCATCCTTTCCGGGGTGCAAAGCCGTTACTCTTGCGAGTGGCCATTTGCACGGTGGAGAGCGTTCGTCGGTGAGCAGCACGAAAGAACCCACCTTGATGTTGTTGTTAGGATGATGCCACTTGGATATCGCCTGCTGGCGTTGCAGATAATGCGCCGACCATTGCGCCCAAAAATGTTGAACATGCTGCTGGATGAGCTGCCACCGAGATAGTCGCGAGGTTGCCAGGTCGATCAGAGATGGCTCGGGTATGGTAGTGAGTGGACCTCCAATGAGAAAATGACCTGGGGTGAGCGCTGAGACGTCTTTAGGGTCGTCGCTCAACGGTTCCAAAGGCCTTGAGTTGAGGATGGCTTCGATTTGCGTAAGCAACGTTGTTAGTTCTTCCGTCGTGAATAGAGTCTCCCCGATGGTCCGTCTCAAATGAAACTTCACGGACTTTACAACCGCCTCCCACTTGCCCCCCATGTGTGGAGCACCTGGTGGGTTGAACTCCCATCTTATGCCGTCAAGTTGCAAAACTTGAGCAATCCGTTGATGTTCTTGAGCGCCTTGGACGAACATTTTTTTGAGCGCGGCGTCTGCTCCAATGAAAGTTGTCCCGCAGTCCGAGTACATGGTCTGAGCAATTCCCCTTCTCGCTGAAAATCTTCGGAAGGCTGCTATGAATCCGTCTGATGAGTAGTCACTGACTACTTCGAGGTGAATTGCGGAGGTGGAGAAGCAGACGAACACACAGATCCATCCCTTGTATGTTTTCGCACCTCGTCCCTTCCATGTCTTGATGGTGAGCGGTCCGGCATAGTCGACTCCTGTATGAGCAAACGGATGTGACGGCGTAACCCGAGAGAGAGGTAGTTGGCCCATCAGTTGATGAGCACGGATCCCCCTCTGCCGAGCACACACGACACACCGTAAGATATGAGACTTCACCGGAGCCCGTCCGCCGATGATCCAATATTGTTGCCTGACATGAGCCAATGTCAGCTGTGTTCCTCCATGTAGGGTACGCAAATGGGCGTGGGCGATGATTAAGGTTGAGAACCGTGAGTGGCGCGGTAAAATCGCCTGATGTTTGTTGTCTTGAGCTAGTGCTGATTGGTTGAGGCGGCCGCCAACTCGGATAACCCCTTGAGCGTCTATGTACGCAGTCAATCGACTGAATGCGTGAGTAGGTGGTAGTCTCGAATTGGCCGTGAGCATCTTGATCTCATGCGTGAAGTATGCCGCTTGAGTAGCCTTGATCCAGAATAGTCTGGCCTTCTCCAAAGCTGAGTGCAAGTCCAGTGACTTGGCTCGGCGCTTTCTCAAGAGAGAGATAAACCTGAAACAGAGAGCTGTTACTTTCAATAATTTATTGAGGGTTGAGTACCTATATATGAGGTCCCAGTGGTATTCCGACTGAGATGCCGCTGCATGTAGCGCAATGCCAGGACGGGCCTCACTGCAGCTCAACTCGTCCGACAGCGCGGGTTGTGATGGCCATGCTTCAGGTGTGAGTATCCACGGTGGTCCCGTCCACCATAATGAGTGGCTTTGGAGTTGAGCAGTAGTCAAGCCTCGGGATGCGCAATCGGCTGGATTGGATGTACCAGGTACGTATCTCCAGTGTGCCTTTGCAGTGAGATCTTGAATCTGAGAAACTCGGTTTTTCACAAAATCCTTCCAGCGCGATGCATGAGATTTGATCCACGTGAGTGTCACAAGAGAGTCCGTCCACAAGTGAATTGCTGTAACGTTCAACTTCAAGGTGGCTTGAACGTATCGCATGAGCCTTGAGAGCAGCAGTGCTGCGGAGAGTTCAAGTCTCGGGATGGTGAGCCGTTTGAGCGGTGCTACCTTAGTTTTGGAGCACACCAATGAAATCGTGGCGCCGTTTGAGCTGCGGACGGTGATATATACGACTGCAGCCATTGCTAGTTGAGAAGCATCAGAAAAGCCGTGAAATTCCACTGACGAGGTACTCCATGTGTTACACCATCGAGGTATTGAGATTCTGCTTAAGCTGGTGAGTTCTTTTCTGATGGTGAGCCATCGTGATGAGAGCTAAGATGGCAGTGGTTCATCCCATCGGAGCTTATGAAGCCACAGCTCCTGCAAGAGCACCTTCGCCTTGATCACTACTGGTGATGCAAAGCCTAGTGGATCGAATATCTGAGCCACTTCAGACAAAACGAGGCGTTTGGTGAAATGATTGGTGTGCGATGAGATCCTTGTTGAGAATGTGAATGAATCTTCGTAAGGAAGCCAGTTTAATCCGAGGATTTTGGTTGTGCAATCGTCAAATGCAATTTGTGAGCCCTGTTCCTTTTCTGCTTGAACCGCAGTGAGCACATCTTGATGAGTCGCGTGCCACTTTGATAATGGAAAACCGCCCGCCATGCACAAATTCTTCAGTTGCACTGCAATTTTTATCACCTGCTGAACTGTGTCGGCGCCTCCAAAAGTGTCGTCAACATATCGACCCTCAGTGAGTGGCGGCACTGCAAGGGGAAACTTATGGCCTTCATCCTTCACCAGTTGCAGAAGTGTTCGCACTGCTAAGAACGGGGCACCCTTGGTACCATACGTGACCGTTGTTAGATAATTTTCCACTTCCTTGAGTTGTTTGTCGATCCAGAGGACCCGCTGTAAATTCCAGTCATCCTTATGTACGTTGATTTGCCTGTACATTTTGGTGATGTCAGTTGCCACTAAATGCCGAAACTGTCGAATCCAGAGCAAAACGTCTGTGACGTCTAAATGCAACTTGGCTCCCGTGTACATGATATCATTGAGTGAGCGGCCGGATGTAGATGCACTCGAGCCATTAAACACCACACGTAATTTTGTGGTTGCACTGTCTGGTTTGAGCACGCCGTGATGTGGCAAGTAATATTGCGCGTGCTGGCTGGAGACGGGTGAGGCCTCCGTCATGTGATTGAGCTCTCGATATTCTGTCATGAACTGATGATACAGGCGTCGATAGTTGTCATCTCGTGCGAATCTTCTTAGTAAGCCCTGCAGGCATCGATGCGCAGTGTGATACGAATCCCCAAGAGTATCAGGTGATGATTTTAACGGAAGTCGAACCGTGTATCGACCTGTTGAGTCCCGCGAAACAGTGCTCTTGTAATATTCTTCACATCTTTGCTCGTCAGGCGTAAGATCATGAGTATTACTTGCAGGCACTTCTTCTTGTGTCCAGAATTTCGCCAGCAACTCGTCGAGAGCATCTTTTCTCTCCTGAATCGAGGCATGATGCACTGCAGCAGATGCCGATGATGATGTGTCGACAGGTCCGAGAACGAGCCATCCAAAAATTGAGATCTGCGCAATTGGCATCAATGGATCTTGTTTGATGATGTTGGGCTTGATGATCTGCCCATATGAGTCAGCTCCAATGATGATATCCACTGGCCGTGGTGTGAGAAAGTCTGGATCGGCCAAGATTAACTTGGTGAGATGCGGCCATTCCTGTGGTGCAGCGTTGAATGATGGCAAGATGTTGGTTAACGTCTGCAGAATGTGAGCTTGAATGATGACGTCTGATCTTGAGTGAAGTGAGCGGAGCTGGAGTGAGGCAACTCCTCGAGTTTGAGTTGACTTTTCGCCCCCAATTCCAGTAATGATGATGACAAAATGATGACGAGGAATGTTGAGCTGACGAATGAGTGATTCAGAGACGAAGGTGAGTTCTGAACCTGAATCGATGAGAAGCCGTACGCGCTGAGTAGTCACAAATGAATTTATCTGAGCCAGGGCCGTAGCTAATAATGTTGAGTGTAATGAGCGGGCCAAAGGGGAGTGAGCGACGATTGCACCATCTTCCTATTGAGCTGACGCAGCTGAGCTGGTGCTCGGCTTCGCTGATGAGTTCGCCTGATGAGCTTCATGCAGCATCGTGTGGTGTCGGTTGGTGCACTTCTTGCACCCTCGTGAGCTCTTACATGAGCGGACGTTGTGGCGGCCGAGGCAATTGAAACAGAGCCTCCGTGAGATGACAAGTTTCTGTCGTTCTACCGGTGAGAGGTCCCTGAATTTGGTGCACGTCACCACGAAATGCGTGCCGTTGCAGCAGTCACACGGGTATACCGTGGAGCCGTCTGATGTTTCCGTGCGGGCTGGTTGAACTGCCGCATGTTGAGCTGTCGAACGCCTGGATGTTGAGGCGACCGTGCTCCCTGAGCTGGCCGTGGACTCTATCCTCTCGAGTGCTCGTGCTCGAGAGGTGAGAAACTGCTCGAGCTGCTCGAATCGCGGATACTCGCGCGTGGCTCCTAAGGACGTCTCCCACTGCTCCTTCGTCTGGCGATCCAGCTGCCTGGACAGCTGGTACACCAGGATGCTATCTCCCAGATCCTGTGAGACGCCCAAGGCTTGCAGGCCCTTTATTCCTTCCTTGAAGGTGTTGAGCAACTTGTCCAGTGATGCGGCGTTTCTCTGCACTGGTGTTGAGCTGGCAAAGAGTTGGTCCAGATACGACTGAATGAGCAGGCGTTTGTTTTCGTAGCGCTCGACGAGCATCTCCCATGACGGGTTGAGAGAATCTCCGGTGAGAGGCAGTCCGGAGATGAGCTGAGCAGGTGTGCCTTCAAGCGAGAGTCGCAGATAGTGAAGTTTTTCCACGTCAGTGATTTGTCGGCTATCAAGGATAACGGCCCTGAATAGGTCGCGGTACGTGAGCCATGTAGCGTAATCGCCCTTGAATGACGGGATGTTTATGTCCGGCAGTCTCTGTTGAGACTGTGCGGGCTGCGCCGGTTCAAGCGCCGCCTTCGGAGCAAGCCTCTCCGCCAATGCGCCCTTGAGCTTCGCCAGAGAGCGACGAGCCGCCATGCACTCTTGCGCCTCCACGGCGAAGGCGTTTTGCGAGAAGTACTCATGAGCGATGAGCGCAGCCGGCCATGAGACTTCGAAATAGGCGTGTTCCTTAAGGAACGCCTTGTGCACTTCCTCGAGCTGGATCGAGATCTGGAGGATTTCATCCACCGACGTGTCATCCGCGGTAGATGGCAACGTTTGGCTAATGGCCCGCACCGTTGCGATGCGATTCATCTGCGTCTGCACCTTCAGCGTGAGCTCCGCGGACAGCCGCGCCGGTGAGCCTTGGCGTTCTGATGTGCGCTTGTCGGCCGGCAGCTCGAGCAATGGCGGGGTCTTCCCACCCGTCCCGGTTTTGGCGGGATCCGTCATGATGAGCCGCCCCTGAGCTGTTCACGATGAGAAACCTGAGAAACGTCGAGACACGTGTAAGAAAATGCTGCACGAGACGAGAACGTTCGAGGAACGCGAGAGAAAAGCGTTATGCGAAGCGAGAGTCATGTATTGAGCACGTGATACTGTTTATGTGACACTCGCGAGGGCGCGTGAACACTTGTGTAACACTCGCGAGCGCGCGTGAGAATGTCTGTCTTTCACTCGCGAAAGCGCTATAATGTCTACGTGGCACATCGCGAAGGGCATGCCCTTTTCACGTGATCTGTGTCTGAGTTACACCATAAGTTCCACGCATCCGGCTCGAAGGACCAAATGTTCGCGAAATCGCTGATTAATCCCGGCGATGGTAGCGGGATGAGAAGGACGCGCGTGGAGGGTGTTAACGAATTATTCCTTTATTTTTTGTGTAACTCAGACCACAGTCTGAGCCGTCTTTAATGAAATATGTACAGTCTGACCTGAGAAACGATGAGCGGTGTATAATGAGAAGTCTTTTGATGCGCGAGGCAATTGTATAAATTGCCTCGCTCGTGGTGATTCGCCCGTGAGCCGTTGAGACACGTGGCGGTCGGCACTCGCGCACGTGTGAGCCTGAGTCGTCGTGTTGATGTACCAGAGCTGGCTGGGGTGAGCGGTCTCTTTACACTTTACAGTCTCTTGGCAGCTTCAATCACTGCGAGCGGCACGGTATACAGTTCTCCTCGAGAAAAGACACAGAGCACACGTCGTACTACTCGTCACAGAGCGGACATGCTTTTTCACACTGGCCCGAGGGAGAAGTCAGCGATGAGCGCGCCCGTGCTTGCGCAAGCTGCCGCGTCGATCCGGCCTGTCGATACCCGATCGATGCTGCCATCTGATGAGATGGCGCAACGTGATAACGGAATCTCGAACGGTTTTATTATAAGTATTGTATTGCGTAGTTATATTGCATAATATAGGTAGTAAAATAAAAATATATATAGTATAGTAAAATATATTATAGTTAAAATCTATTAGATTCTGAGTGTGTAATCTTTTTCTTTTTTTAGCAGAATTTCAGCTAATTCTGCTTTTGCTAATGATGTTCTAAGCTCTACTTTATTCATTTCTTTCAAATGAGTTTCTTTAATAGTAGCCATTGTTTCTTCATGTCTCAATTTTGCTTCTGCCAATTGTCGTTCTTGTTCTATTATATTTTTTATTCTTGTAATTTTTACTTCGTCTTCCGTTTCTGTAAACTTGCGCTTTTTCACAGTCTTGTTAGTTTCACCTGTCATATCAATTGTAAATTCGTGTTCCTTTTCTATGAACTTGGGCTTTTTCAAAGTCTTTTTAGTTTCAACTGGCAGCAACATATCAGCTATAATTTCTGTAAAAAAGATATAACATCTAAAAGTGTCAAAAAATAATTCAAAATACATACAGACATACAGATAAACTTATATATATAAAATATACATTTGTTACATATATTTCTAATTACTATCATATATTTGAATAGCACATACCTTTGGGACTTGATGTACTAGGTGCGCAACTAAGTTTCCGGGTTTTTTTGATCAATAAAAAATGGAAAATTTCAAGAGAAATACAAAAAATGGTTTATTCAAAGTATCGTCCCTCGCTAGCTATACATTTTCGCCATCTCTCTGGCAATACATGAATACCGCGACAATAAAACGACGCGTCTTTGGACCGAAACCATTCATCCAACCAATTTTGCACTTCTTCGAAATTGGTCAAGTGTAGCCCAGCCAAGCCATGCGCCATCGACCGGAACAAGTGATAATCGGAAGGCGCCCGGTCTGGCGAATACGGCGGGTGCGGTAGCAGATCCCATTTCAGCGTTTTGATGGTGTCCTGGACGATGGAACTGCGATGGCACGGAGCGTTGTCGTGCTGCAATATCACTCGTTCGTGTCTCGTGTCCCATTCTGGCCGTTTTTCGAGCAATGTATGGTTTAAATTGATCAGTTGTTGTCGGTAGCGATGCCCATTGACAGTTTCGCCCGGTTTCAGCAGCTCATAGTACACGATTCCTTTCTGGTCCCACCAAAGCGCTCCTTGTCCTCAGTGTCGAAATCGCCACTTCTGAAGCGTTTAAACCAATCTTCACAGGTAGTTTTCGATGGTGCATGTTCGCCGTAGGCCTCCTCAAGCAAACGACGTGCTTCAGCTGCATTTTTTTTCAAGTTAAAGCAGAAAAGCAGCTTCCCGCAAATGCTGTTTATTTGGCACAAAACTCGACATCTCCGTTGTTAGAAAAAATATTTTTGCATTGCGATATGTGTTTATATAACGACTGGTTATTGTTAACAGATATCCAAGCTATAACTTCAGACAACTTCAGACATGTAAGTCGAGTACATGTGTTATTGGTGCCATCTATGTGTGAAACCCGGAAACTTAGTTGCGCACCTAGTATTACTTTCACATAAAATGTTTATTGAATCGTTCTCCTTATTATTGTCATCTAATTCAATTTCTGCCATGTCATCCATAATATTGTGCACCAGTCGTTTTCGATCTGAAATTCAGTGAAAAAACAATGTAAAAACAATAGCCATTTATAATAAGCGAAACAATAGCTGTTTGTAAAAAATTAATAAAACAATAATTATTTTAATTGAATAATAGAAAATGGCAATCACAGTGCAAGTAGAGTTTACATACATAAACATATCATATTATTTATATATTGGATATGGTATTAAATCTTTAAATATTCTTCAGTTAAAATACAATGCCTATATTTTTAAAATATAAAGATATTATTCCTTCACATATGCTCTCTCAGCTCTTATAAGCTTGTACAATGACAACTATTTACTATTGATAAATAAACTTACCTTCTACTTCTTTATCATCCATATTTGATGAAAATAGTATAGGGGCTGTGGCCATTAAAGCAGGTGCTATTAAAGCAACATCTGGATCCAGTTCTGTGGAGGGTGTTTCTGGTCTTCCACCTGTAGCAAATCTATTTTGTTTTTTCTTTGTTATAACATCTCTTTGAGTTTGCTTTATGTTGGTCCATAGCTTCTTTAACTGCTGTACACTTCTCTATAATAATAAAAAATTATTATACAAAATGATATGTATATACTGATAGTTTTGATAGCAAACACAATAAGAATATTTTAGCAAATTAACTCAATTGCGTATATTATACACTTATATCATATTAAGCTCATGTTTTACTGACATAACCTATTTACATAACCTAATTATATTTTATAAAATTCTCTCTTACCTCTTGCGTAATCAATGAAGAGTTGTTAAATTCTTCACAAATATCACTCCAAACACTTTCTTTCTTTCGAAGTGTGTCAATATTACTTTTATTACATTCAATAACATGTTTATATTTATTTAATATTTGTAAAAATAAACTTTTTTCAATCGGTGTATAATGTCTACTTTTACTGCTTTTACTTTTACTATCTGCTGTTGCCATTTTCCTTTATATTCTCTTCCTTTTTCGTTTTCTTCTTTATTTATTAGATTCTTATAAACTGTCTGTTTTAATTTCGTTAGCCCCCGAAAAATCAGCTTAAGGTAGTTCTCCGGTCCTTGTACTAGAGAAAATCGATTTTCTTTAGATTTTCTTGAAACTGAATATACGTTAATTTAAGTGTGCTTTATGCGTGGTATAAACTTCAGTACCTCTTGCGGTATAAAAAATCAAGATATTGAGCCTCAAAGTTTCAACTTTTACTAAATTTTGGTAAAAATTGAAACTTTGAAGGCTCAGTACTCAGTATCTCGATTTTTATACCGCAAGAGGTACTGGTACTGAAGTTTATACCACGCATAAAGCACACCTAAATTAACGTATATTTACAGTTTCAAGAAAATCGAGAGAAAATCGATTTTCTCTAGCACAAGGACCGGAGAACTACCTTAACAACGACACTTTGCGAAATATCCAACACCGGCGACGACGACGACGGTCCCGCACTACATCGCGTTCGAGGTTCGAGGTTATGTCTCACGCCGGAGAAGATATGTCGCGCGCGTGAATTAAGCACTCCGCGCTTCTCGCAACGGGACGCACACTAAAAACGACCGGTACGAGACGCGTGACGAAAAGCGTTAAGCTGTCACTGACTTTCAACGACACTTTGCGAAATATCCAACACCGGCGACGACGACGACGGTCCCGCACTACATCACGTTCGAGGTTCGAGGTTATGTCTCACGCCGGAGAACGGGAGAAGGTATGTCGCGCGCGTGAATTAAGCACTCCGCGCTTCTCGCAACGGGACGCACACTCGAAACGACCGGTACGAGACGCGTGACGAAAGGCGTTAAGCTGTCACTGACTTTCGCGCTTCTCCGAGAAAAACAAAGAGAAAAAATCTTTGTGCAACGCGCGGCAAAACTAGATAGAGCGACATATCGCAGAATATCCCTCTGTCATTGGTTGTTCTAACAGAATTATTCCGAAAGTTCCCGAACGCAAATGAGCATTGTCTTGAGCACAGACTTTACAAAGATAAAGGATACAAGACGATCATAAGTATAAGATTACCTTCTTTATATAAGATTACCTTATGCATGGACTATGAATTCATAATATCTTAAGACAATCTTCGTTAAATAAGATGATCTTCATTAAGATGATCTTAAGCATTTCCTTGAGAACGGACTATGAATACCGCCCATAGACATGTATCTGAAACGCGCTCTTTTATGGGACTGTTGTGTGGTCGAACCACGGACGCTGTGTGTCAACCTTGTAGGAAGGTTCGATCGTCAAGGCTAAGGTCACGGTTTAAATTAACGACTCCTTGCTGATTACTCCACTTATAACATTTATTCAATTGAAGCTGTGGCGAGCGGTAGGTTGAGCCGTGGGGAGACGGGGGGAGACGTCGAGTGCCAGCGGAGGCGCACGCTGCACCTGATCTCTGCGGTGTCGGTCGACACGTTACGCGCTCTCGGCGAGTCGGATAGCGAAGCTCCGTTAGACGTACAGCCAAGACGCGGACTCGGAGTAGCCGTTCGTGTAGTAGACTGCGACCACGCACCGGCATGCAGCACGCCTGCTTGCATATAGTTGACTCGATTGCGATCTCAGCGGTAGCGATATTTAACTGGCTCAGATTAAGCTCGGGCAACCAAACGGAACTAGGCACGGCTTAGAACCGTTTCGTACCGGCGTTGAATGTCGACTCGCCTCTCTGTGCTCCGAAACTGTCGAATTTCCATCACTCCCACTGTTTGACACGCTGTGGGAGGGGGAGTCGCACGTGGGGCGACGAGCCATGTGGCTCAATGGGACGAGGGGCTGTCGCGGCGCGGCGCTTCTAGCATATTCCGGAACATACCGCCCGCCTCGAATGGTTACATTCGAAATTAATCGTTTTTACAACAAATGACCCCAAGGGGCGAGACAAAATATAGTATTAATTAATGAGTGGTGCCGCCCGCCATGGCGGACTCGATGGGCTGTTCATTGTTGATGTCCACTGGGAGAAAACACAATTTATTTATAGGGCGCTTGTATTCGGAGCGGCTCGTCTTTACGGTGACGACTCGCGTTAGGCCGTCTTCGCCGGGATGACACATGATTATGCGACCAAGTTTCCATTGGCTCGGCGGTGCGAGCGGGTTGCGCATTAGTACTATTTGACCGTGTCGGGCCAATCGCTGGACGGTGCGCCATTTCGGCCGTTGCTGAAGGGTATGCAAGTAATCGTGCGACCAAGACTTCCAAAAATCCTCGGTAATTCGCTGAGCCAGCTGCCACCGGGACAGTCGGTTTTCGTTAAGGTCGAGCACGCTAGGCTCGGGCGCAGCTACAAGTGACGCTCCTACTAGAAAATGACCGGGGGTCAACGACTGATAGTCGTCGAGATGTTCGGATACGGCGGCGAGAGGTCGCGAATTTAGGCATGCCTCAATGCGGCAGAGAATCGTCGTCATTTCTTCATACGTGAGTGTATGCGTTTCGATGCAGCGCCTTAGATGGTGTTTAACACTTTTGACGCCGGCCTCCCAGAGACCACCGAAATGCGGCGCGGCCGGCGGCAAAAGATGCCAGGTCGTTTTTTCAATGATGGAGCGATTAAGGAAGTTGGGTTCGCGAACGGCTTGATAATAGGCCGCGGATAATTCCCGATCGGCGCCGTGGAACGTCGTTCCGTTATCGGAATACATGTGGTTAGGTAGACCGCGACGCGATACAAATCGATGATAGGCTGCGGTGAACGTAGCTGCGGTGTAATCGCTGACAAGCTCGAGATGTATGGCCTTAGTCGTCAAGCATATGAACAGCGCAATGTACGCCTTGGTAGATTTATGACCGCGACCACGGGCGGTCCGTGTGGCGATGGGCCCGGCGTAGTCGACACCCGTACGGAGGAACGCGCGGGACACTCGAGTGATTCGCATAGCCGGTAGTTCACCCATGAGCTCGTTTGACACTTTCGCCGTCTCGCGGGCGCATCGGACACACTTGTGCAGAATGAATCGAACCGTAGCGCGGGAGCGCAGAATCCAGAATTCCGTGCGTAAGGATGCGAGAGTGAGTTGGGACCCACCGTGCATGGTTCGGAGGTGGTGGTGCTCGATGATGAGTGACAAAAGCGGATGTGATCGGAGGACGATGGGATGTTTCTCTGCTTCTGGGAGGTGAGACTTTTGTAGTCGGCCGCCTACGCGGAGGAGGCCGTCAGAGTCGATGTACGGATGCAGGGGTCGGAGTGGGCTGGCCTTCGGCAGCGCGGTTTTGTTGCTTAGACTCGAGATTTCGTCGCGAAATGTATCGTTTTGCATGGTTCGAAGCCAATAAATTTTTGCGTCGTGAATTTCGTCGACGTGGAGAAGGGGGAGGCGTGGATCGCTTGTACTTGCGGAGTCGCGAGACTGGGGGCGGCTGCTTGACCGCCGGACGAATCGAAGCACGTACGCGGTAACGCGCAAGAGTTTCGGCCACGAAGAGAACCGAGAAGCGAGATCCCACGGCTCCGGGGGGCTGATAACGCACACGACCTTCTGAGATTGCGCCTCGGGAATACTGTCCTCGGACTCGTGATCGACTGGGTGATCACGAACGGGCCACGACTCCGGGGGATTTTTCAGCCATGATGGGCCGGTCCACCACAACGGATGTAGCTGAATCTCCTCAGGGGCGAGACCGCGCGACGCGCAGTCGGCTGGGTTGTCATAGGTGAGCACGTGACGCCATGCGACCGCGGGGATTAACGTCTGGATTGCGGAGACCCGATTGGCGACAAATGTTTTCTAGTGGGAAGGAGCTTTACTTAGCCATGCGCGCGCTATGGTCGAGTCTGTCCAACAATGGCAGTCGACCGTCGGAATTTGAAGAGTGGAGCGGACGAAATATATAAGACGCGCAAGGAGATGCGCGGCAAGCAATTCGAGACGAGGCACAGTAAGCGTTTTTAGAGGAGCGACCTTGGATTTCGCGAGGAAAAGCGAGACAGTCACTGAGCCGTCTGTATGCACTGTTCGAAGATATACGGCGGCGGCGTATGCTTTAGTAGATGCATCAGAGAACCCGTGTAAGGTGAGATGCACTGTGTCCGTGCCCTGCTGCGTCCAGCGTGGAATGTGAACTTGATTCAAGCACGGAAGTTTTGAATGGTAAGTTACCCATGGACGGAGCTGATTGTCCGGAATCTCGTCATCCCAGTTTAACTTTAAGAGCCAGAGCTGCTGCATGAAAATCTTTGCGGTTATTATGACCGGAGCCGCCCAGCCGAGCGGATCGAAAAGTTTCGCGATTGTTGAGAGAATGGCGCGTTTTGTTGTTCCTGGATTTTGGTTAGCGACTTGAAAGTGGAACACATCATGACTCGGATTCCAGGCAATACCGAGAATTTTGAGATGTTCATCGTTCTGGAGAACTTTGGTGCTCGCGAGGCCATGATCGGAGGGATCGAGGTCGGCGATGAGCTCCGGACAATTGCTCGCCCATTTTCGGAGACGAAAACAACCCTTATCTAAAAGCGCAGTTACTTGGTCCCGAGTTTGACGCGCGAGAGCTTTGTCGTCGGCGCCGAAGACACAGTCATCGACGTACGTTTCTTCAAGGAGGACGGACACCGCGAGCGGGAATTGCGATCCTTCGTCGGCGGCGAGCTGCTCGATAGACCGAATGGCCGTAAAGGGCGCGTAGGCACAGCCGTACGTGACCGTGAGCATCCTATACTCTTCTACGGGCTCCGAAGGGGACCGACGCCATAGAATGCGCTGATAATCTGTGTCGCGAGGGTCTACAAGGATTTGCCGATACATTTTCGCTATATCAGCGGTGAAAACATATCGGTACTGCCTCCATCGTAGGATCACGACGACGAGATTCCGCTGGGGCTTTGGACCGATTAGGAGGTGCTCGTTTAAGGATGTGCCCGTTGTTGTGCGCGCGGAGGCGTTAAAGACCACGCGGAGACGCGTGGTTTCGCTGGTATCCTTCACTACGGCGTGATGCGGAATGTAGTATCGTTTCGTGACATCGACGACCGAATCTTCCGGGGGAATCTTGGCCATGTGGCCGAGCCTAAGGTATTCGTCGAGAAATTCGCGATATTCGGTGGCATTGTTCGGCTCACGTTCAAGCCGTCGCTCTAATCGTTTGAGACTCGAAAGGGCGGCGAAGCGGGATTCGCCTAACTGAGGAGGGCCGCGCTTGAATGGGAGCCTGACAACGTACCGTCCTTCAGGCGTGCGAGTATGCGTGGTTGCGAAATGCTGTTCACATTGGAGTTCCTCGGGGCTCATGTGAATCGTCCGGGGAATTTCTTCGACCTCCCAAAAGCGTCGAAGGTCGGATTGGAGGTTGTCGAGCACGGTTCCGTGGTGGATTTGCACGGATTCACGAGGAGAGGGAGGAGGGGAATCTACGGGACCGGAGAGGATCCACCCGAGCGTGGTATTCTGAGCAATCGGCTCATTTTCGGCCCCTTTCCGAACTCCCTCCAAGAGTAATAGACCGAAGAGATCGGCGCCGATGATTAAATTGATCGCGTCAAGCTTCATGGGTTCGCTATCGGCAAGCTTGAGTCCGGATATGTGCTTCCATGCACCCATGGACTCGACGCGGCGTGGCTTATACCGAGTGAGCGTTTTCATCACAAGCGCGGTTGTCGAATACGCGGGTCCATCGCACGACGCGGGAGTCAGAGTAATGTTTACCGCGTGGCGGATGATGGAGTGAGTGTCGCCAATGCCTGTGACGCAGACGGAGCGTGAGATTTTCGGTAATCTCAGGCATTGGGCGATCGACTCAGTAATCAAGATAGCGGCAGACCCTTGGTCTAAGAGGGCGCGAATCGTGATCGCACGGCCCTGCGAGGAATGCACGCGGACGCGCGCGGTGGCAAGCAGAATTTGCGAATTCGGCGACACCGTTTTCGAGACGATATGTGACGCGACCTTGAAATCGCAGGTTTTACCCTCGATTTCCCCAAAGAGCCGGGAATCTACCGGTCTGACGCCTGACATGTCCCACAACAGCGGGGCAACCGAGGTGCAAAAGGTGCAGCCGAGTGGACAACCCGAGGAGGCCGAACAGCAAAAAATCTTGACTCAGGCAGGCCCGACAGTAGACGAGGGCACGAACGAGTCACCTCAGTTCGAGGAATTACCCGACGAGGAGGTCCAGAGGCTGATGGCGAAGGGCAGAGCGGAAATCATGGAGAGTACATCGCCCGGCAGCCAGATTTTCGCAGCAGAGGTGGAGGTGCAGCAGGAGCTGCAACCGGAGCAGAACGGCCAGCAGGACCAGAACGAGGAGAGCGTATACAACTCACAAGGGAACCTCGCGAAGTGGAAAATTCTGATTTTAATATAACTTTCCACACGTGTAGGGGGAGTAAAAAGATGAATTTAGATATTTTTTATAGCTGCCCAAAAACGGTTTTAAAAAAAATTTTTTTTAATTTTTAATCAAAATTTTGTTTAAAAAATTATTTTTAAAAAATATTATTAATGTTGTCGAATAGAAGAGATTTTACTGTAAAACTTTTATAAGAAACATTTTTTGATATCTCAAATATTTTTCGAGATATATCGAGAAAAGCAAAAAACCGCTCTACTATGAGCAATGGTTTCACCCCTTAAAACCGTTTTTGGGCAGCTATAAAAAATATCTAAATTCATCTTTTTACTCCCCCTACATGTGTGGAAAGTTATATTAAAATCAGAATTTTCCACTTCGCGAGGTTCCCTTGTCAGTTGTAACGCTACCATAATATTCCTTTTTATTAATGTACCAGCGAGCATTTACATTTAAAGTTTTATATTTAAGAGTTTTATTGATATTCAAAGATTTGAGTCATTTTAATTTTTTATAACGCGATATACGACGGATAGTCGATAGGGTACAAAAAGTACAATTAAGTTTCGAGATAAATATATGGCAGCGAGCCAACGAGATTAGAGAATAAGTATAAGATATACGCTACACTTTTTATACACCACAAGGTACAAATACAACACTTAATAATAAAGAAAAGAGATCTTACACTCAAACACAAATAATTACTCCAGTTACATATCCCATTTCTAATGAATCCATTGGAAGGAAACTAATGCCTCCAGAGAGGTGCAAGACAATGATATTAACATTAACATTCATTTTATTGGCCATAGCATTAATTTGCACAATTCTACTAATATATTAATACAAAGTCATTAAAGATGCCCACAGATAGATTTTACATAACGATAATAGCGTTCATTTTAATATTATTTACAATTTTCATCATTTATATAATTTTATTAGTTTACGCAGCTAGAGACAGTTCAGAACCATACTATTTACCATGAGACTCACAGAATTCATAATAATTTCAATAATAATATTTTTCCCACTAATTATCAATTTTCCTGACACAGACATGGTCATTACACTTTACATTATATTCACACTTTACATATTAATATTAGGAGCGGGAGTAGATCCGCGACCGATCCGCGAGTGACGGTCTAAGTTTTATGATATTCAATTTTATTATTATCCCAATTACATTAATAATGAGCAGGAGAAATTCCTGAGTATATTTTATAACGAAGGTTCACATATTTAAGAGCGTTTCAGACACTTACACTTGAATTACACTTAACGGCACTAGTTACACTTTACAGGCTCTGAGCCGACTAAAACACATAGAGATAACTCTCGCACGGGTAAGAACGCCCATTTAACTAATTTTCAGTCATTTCATGACGACTCATTAAGATACACAACATTAAACAATAAATAAAAGGCCTTCAGCCGATTTAGTGTACGTGGTGCACACTTTCGACACCCATTACATTTAACATTGTTAATTTATAGAGTTTACTACAGAAAACGATCCTTATGATCAATTAAAAGTTTAATACATTAATTTACAACATTTAGAAGCATTTTGAACATTACACCTTTAACACTTTCTACACCTGTATCATAGGATTCAGCGTGCGAGACGAGCCAGCGAAGGCTCTACACTTTCGATTACACTTTCAACACTTTCTACACTCGACGACTTAGAATAAGCGTGCGAGACGAAGTCACCGAAAGGTGCAACACTTTCTACACTTTCTACACTCGACGACTTAGGATAAGCGTGCGAGATGAGCCATCGACGGCTTTACACTTTTGATACACTTTGAGCACTTTCAGGTGCGGATTCATTAAATTCATTTAATTTTCAACATTTTATTAACAATTACATTTTGCAGAACAGAGAACAGCCAAATGGAGTTATTCCAGGCAAAGATATATTTGTTATTTCATTTAACATTGATTTTGATTATATTCAGTTACACTTTCATACGCCTTTGTGAACTCTCTACACTTTTATACGGCATTTAGCCAATTTAATATTATATTCATGATTTTGATACTTTAATCTTATTCCCTGTCAATTTAAGAAATTATTATTATGCAATTAGGCGTGCGGTAATATTAAGCCGCGATATACTTACCTTTTATACTTACCTTTATTACACCGACTCCGGTGATTAGATGAGACGATTCCATAGCGATCCCGGGTATCTAAAAAGGAAGAGGAGAATTAGAAATGGGTAAAATTACCTGTGTACTTACCTGGTTTCATAGGATTCGTCTGTTGTGACGTTGAGAGTCACTCGGTGCAAATCGAGTGACTTTTGGTTCGCTTGCGCGAAGTTTGCCGTGCAGCGACGTGTTTGGTTCACGCGAGCGCGAAAGCCAATTCACGCTGTTGCACTTTGGTGTAGCATCTCTTGATAAGGTGCCGAGTCTCAAGAGCGACTCGGTAAGCGAAGTGCAGATGGAATCGTACGATCTACACCCTAAGGTACGAACAGCCAGTGCGAAGGCTGCGCGCCTAAAACGTAGGCTCAGCGCATGCGTGAGTCTAAGGTGGGAGAACTCGACCCGTTCCTCCCGGACAGTCCGTCGCGAACTTTCGAGGCGTTAACACGTGCATACCTGTTGCGTCGTATCAATCAAAAAAGGTGGTCTTATCCCGTTATCCGCTAGCGTCAGTAGCGTGATTGAAATATTGTTAGAGACAGTGAGTGCGTGATACGGGAAATTCCTATTGCGCTTATATTGATCGTTAAGATCCGAAACCGAGAACGCGGCGTTTCGAGAAAACTCGACGTACTTCCACGCGATCGAGCGAACACGCGCGCGAAGAGAGATTGCTGTACAATCTATTTTAATAAATTATTATTTGTTTATAATAAACAAGCAAGTATTGATTCGCGACCCCAGTGAATATCCTATCCGACAAATCGTAAATTACGCTTCGCTTAACAAGGGCGTGGCCGACGGCCTTGAACGCGTCCGCGACGTAGAAACGACAGCCATCTTGCTGAGAAGGAAGGACGGGGCAACGCAGTTGAACCAGGTTTCTGTATTTAAGCCTGAAAATACAGTGGCGACCGTAAACACAGCCCAAGTAGTAAGTGGCTATATTTTAGATTTTTATCATTCCATTCGTTGTTCCGGTCACAACCTCACTGTCGACGTTTTCGCTTAACGCCACCGTGACTGCGGACTCGACTTGTGCGGTTTCAGCTTGTTTGGCGGACGCCTCGAAATGCAACAAAGTGTGGTGACGCTTGCTGCATTGCTTGCACCCTCGGGAGCTCGTGCATTCCTTTACCGCATGCTTTGCGCTGAGGCAATTAAAGCAACGCTTGACTTTTCGTATGAAATCGGCACGTTGAGCCAGTGTTTGGTTTAGAAAGGTCGAACATTGGTACAACAAGTGACTTGTTTTGCAAAGAGGACACGATAAAGTCGCGGTCGATGCCGCGTGTGATGCGAGTGCTTTGTTTTTCGGCTTGGAAGACTCCGCAACCTTGGGGGTCACGGGCAAGATAGCCTCTAGCGCGCGAACTCGCGACTCAAGAAACTGATCGAGTTCCTTGTATTTCGGGTACTCTCCCGTATCGCCGAGCTTGAGCTCCCATGCTTTTCTCGATAGTTTATCGAGCTTTTGCGCTACGAGAAATACTAGTAAGTCATCCCAATGTTCGACCGGGCGCCCTAAATTCTTTAAAGCTTGTATCGCGGCGTTCGTTTGATCGCGGAGGTTACGAAGGTCGTTGTGCGATCGTGCGCATCAGCGTCGCGACGCGTACGCGAGGGATCACCACGGGTGATCCTGCGGCGGATAACTGACGAGGCGATCCGCACAATATGTCGGGCAACATCGCCATTGCGAGAGCTGGAGGCAGCAGTAGCGACGGGGACGCCAGATTTCCCCGTGAACCGCGACATGCCGGATATCGCGTTGACGGCGGGATCCGAAGGGGCCAACGGTAGGTCGACACCCACGGGCCTACTCGCAAGCGAGGCCATAACCGGGGCGGAACCGCCAACGGGTCTCGCGGCCATAAACAGCGCGCTAGATCAATTGGCGGAGGATCTGGCGTTGGAGTCGAGCGAGGAGGAGAGGAGCCCAGCAGCATCCGGCAGCTTTGCGAGCCCCACGAGTGGGGAGGACCCCGAGCGCGAGGTCGGGAAGGAAGACCCCAGCGGGGGCAAATAGTTGTAAGTAAACGATAAGCCCACCCGGGGCAATTAGCCTGCGAGGTGGTGACAAGACGGGCGAGCTTCAGCTTCCGAGCCCGCAACTAGTTGTATAAGTTTCGTCGGTTCGATTTCCCTTTTTGAGTTTTTCGGCCTAAGCGCACACAGCGCCTGTTTATTTTCGTTGCGCGAACCGACGCTTAAAGCGCGACAAGGCATAGGCCACACGCAGTCTTCGGTTGGTCGGCGCGCCCGACAAATCGCGATCAGGCGCGTGCACAATCGGCGGAGCCATCAATGGCGCACCGGAGCGACCCACCGAGGGGTCACGAGCGACCGCGGGTCAAATCCGACAACGCGTTCGCCAAATACGGAACCGAGGGTCTCAGGCGACTGAGAGCGGTAAATGGCTCACCCGCGAGACCGAAAGAACGATCACAGCCGGTCGGCGTCACGATCGGACGCCCGGGTGCAAAGTTAGCGGTCATGAGTAATCCGTGGGAAAAAACGATCGATGATCGTCACACGGGACCTGGTACACCCGAAAACCGGATCGGCGTCAAGGTCCGACCACGCGAAGGTCAGGTTACGTGACCGCCCGCGAACTCGATAACCGAGCGTCATCGCCGGGAACGGACAACGGTTTCCGACTAGGAAGGTGTCGTAGATGCGTCACCGGGGGTCGGCGTCGACGGCCGACGACGCGAGGTATACCCGGACGTCTTCCACGGGAAGTCGGCCCGGATGCATGTTCAGGGACGCGGAATAGGTCGAGTGCACGGGTCGGCGCCGTAAAATCGCAAAAAATGAGCGAGTTGGAAAACCGCTACCCGGGAGCGTGGAGTGGGGGTCAACCTCAAGGTACTCCCGTTGGAATTTTCCGTCAACAACTTCTGGAACGTTCGGCGCACAAAAGAGAAAGTTGTTATTGCGCCGCGACGAACATTCCAGAAGGTGAAAGCGGCCGTGAAGCCGGAGTGGGGGTAACGGCCGTAGGTGGGGAGCCACTGAGAGCGACGATACTCGAGGCAGTCTCTCGAGGATCGTCGGCACGGTAACTAGTCTCTCTAATAGAAGCACCCGCGATCGCGCTAAGTCCCGCGAACATAAGTCGAGTGTTTAAACAATCGTTGCCAACATCCATTAACAATCGGGAACGCCCGCGAAACGCGTTAACTATCGTCGATACGAAAGACGACCGGTACTGTGATACCGAAAGAGAGGACTTGCGTGCGTTTAGCGAATGTGCGACGCCATCTTGTGTAAAGAAATATTGTGAACATCCAAGTGTGTGTAACCGAAGCCTGCGAATAAACAAATTGATTATTTGCAAAATATAAAAGGAATTGTCAGTTGATTATCTCCCTTATACCTGATCAAGCGGATGTCAGCCATCTTGGAGAATCATTGATCCAGAGCGGAGATTATCGTCGGTGATTCATCGTTGGGGAACGGAGATCGGCCATTCGTTCGAATAATCTGGAAAAGTGCGGTCGTTAAAAAGTTAGCTAACCGAGTTACGTATACATACCTCAGGTGCACGGAGGTCAGCCATCTTGACCGGGCGTTGATCCTGGGCGCTGGAAATCATCTGTGATCCATCGGGCAACGACCCTGACGAGGCATCCGTTGCGAATACCTGAAAATTTTGATTAATTAACATAGTTGATTGACCAACATACGTATACTTACCCATGCGGGGTGATGGTCAGACATCTCGGCCGTTCGTTGATCCTGATCGAAGGTCATTACCGGTTATCACTGGGGAGACGGCACAGACGCGCCATCCGTCGCGGGAACCTGAAAATTTATTTAAATTTAGGAGTTAGTTGACCGACGTACCGATACTTACCGGAAGAGGCGGTGGTCCGCCATCTTCGTCCTGCGTGGAGATACGGCGGCGATTGGAGTCGATGATCCAAGGGGCGACGCTGGAAGTCGTCCATCCGTGGCGGGAACCTGAAAATAAAAAGGGGAATAATTAGTTCGATGACACATTCATAAAACATAGTTAGGAAACACTTACCTACACCTTCTCGGTGAACATAGGTCAAACCAAGTGGCGACCGTTAAAAGGACACAAAGCTGCGTGAATCGGGCACGAAATTGTACCGTCCGGTTACAGTTGGAAGTCTCGTTGACCAGCGTCGGCAGCTGGAGCAGCGATTGTAGATGCCCGGTAATAAGACGACGCTTACTGTCGTAACGCGAGTGTAATATATTCCACGCGACCACGAAATTTGTATCGGTGATCGCGAGATAAGACAACACGTTACTTGCATCGCCCTTTACGCACGAACAGAGATAATGCATGCGGTCGACATTTGACAGAGAATGATCGTTACGAATCATGGACGTGAAGCGATCGCGAAAGCTTTCCCATTTGTCGAAGCTACCGTCGAACGTTGGTAGGTTGATCCGTGGCAAATGAGAGGACGGACGGAACGTGTCGGACAGATTGCTTACGTTGATCGTTGAGTGATGAGGCGCCTGTGGTTCGAAAGTAGCTAGTACCTCTGCCATGAAGTCCGCAGCCTCGTTGTAGACATCCTCGCAATTGACGAACAGATTGTTTTGAAAGTAGGAGTTGGAAGCCTTTAGCTTATCGTCGGCATAGAGAACGAGTTTTCCATCGAGCTCCTGGCATTTAGCGAAGGTCTCCCTGAGACCGGCGAGTCGCTGTCAAGTCACTGCTTGCGTCATCTTCGCTTATCCGAGTTTCTTATAATTGGGCAGCGCTCTCGATACTTGACCCATGAGCTGAGTTTGTAGAGCGAGAAGTTCTTCACACGATGACATGGTAGTTGGAGAATATACACCAGCTGACGGAGCGTGAAGGTCGATAAGTTCCGTTCTCCTTGACGTCGATCCGGCTCGAAGGACCAAAATATGTTGTGTGGTCGAACCACGGACGCGGTGTGTCAACCTTGTAGGAAGGTTCGATCGTCAAGGTTAAGGTCACGGTTTAAATTAACGACTCCTTGCTGATTACTCCACTTATAACATTTATTCAATTGAAGCTGAGGCGAGCGGTAGGTTGAGCCGTGGGGAGACGAGGGGAGACGTCGAGTGCCAGCGGAGGCGCACGCTGCACCTGATCTTTGCGGTGTCGGTCGACACGTTACGCGCTCTCGGCGAGTCGGATAGCGAAGCTCCGCTAGACGTACAGCCAAGACGCGGACTCGGAGTAGCCGTTCGTGTAGTAGACTGCGACCACGCACCGGCATGCAGCACGCCTGCTTGCATATAGTTGACTCGATTGCGATCTCAGCGGTAGCGATATTTAACTGGCTCAGATTAAGCTCGGGCAACCAAACGGAACTAGGCACGGCTTAGAACCGTTTCGTACCGGCGTTGAATGTCGACTCGCCTCTCTGTGCTCCGAAACTGTCAAATTTCCATCACTCCCACTGTTTGACACGCTGTGGGAGGGGGAGTCGCACGTGGGGCGACGAGCCATGTGGCTCGATGGGACGAGGGGCTGTCGCGGCGCGGCGCTTCTCGCATATTCCGGAACAGGGACCAATCCAATAATGTCTCGAGAAACGAAGATGAATAGCACCCATTGATTATTATTCGGGCTAATAACAATACGATGAAGAGCGAGATCAAGTGCGCTTATCGGATAAATTTCACAAAACCGAACAACATTGGATCGCTGCTGGGATTTTCAGCGAAACGCGTGATGGAGTTGCGACAATGGCACGAATCGGATGTTCCAATAAATATCATCAATGTAAACATCATTCGCATAGAGTGTAACGTGACCGCGGGTGCGTACAGCAACGACAAGTACGTGCACACGATACACGAGTTTTCACCGAGTGTGCCTCCAGGATATAAGATATCGGAAACGCCGGCACAGATCATTTACCTTCCGATCATCGTACGGAGCATTTCGGACTTGACGCTTCGCGTCGTGGATCAGGACGGTCGATTGATTGATTTTCGCGGAGAAGAGATCACCGTTAGACTGCATGTACGAAGACGACAGCGGTAACGTGAGATGCTCGTACTGATCAACGAAGTTGAGCAGGTGCAACAGACACTCTCTCGTGGTGGACCGCCTTGGCGTGGCGAAAGGGCTCCCCGTTCGGATCCGGCGGGTCATGTCCAGTGGCTTCTGTTGGTAGAAGCCACTGCGGTGACTCGTTGGTGAGGTGCGGGGTCTAAGAGTCCACCCTTCCTGCCGCCGGTCTACGGACCGGAGTGGCGGGAAGAATGGGAGCCCGGCGACTCCCTTAGGGACTGGCCTTCGGGCTGGTCCCAATCGCCGGTAGGGGAAGGCGACCCTGACTTCAAACGTCCGGTCGGCCGGGACCGTGAGGGGGGAGTTTCTACTCTTCCCACTGGCCTAGAGGAAGGAAAACCTTGATAAAAAACTACCGGGGTTTGGGATTTGGGTTTTTGGCTCCTTCACCCATTGCACGCCGGTGCTCCGGCAGGGTGGGGGATTCGGCCGCCCGGGCCGCTTGGACGTATTCCGAGGTCGGGGCCGGGCGGTCAGGGATTGGGTCTTGGGGGAAGGTGGTCCCCATTCCCGAGGTGGACAGGGATGCCGTCTCACCGAGGGGATGGGAAGACCTTCTCTCTTTCCTCCATTGCATGCCAGTGCTCCGGCAGAAGCGGGAGGGGGGGTAACCATCCTTCAAGTCGGCCCGGGACGTGGTCCTGGGTCGGTTGGAGGAGAGGCCCACACTTGGCGGTTGCACACCAGGGACGTGGTCCCACGGTCCGCCAAGTGTGGAGGGTCGCCTGGGCCGCTCGGACATATTCCGAGGTCGGGGACAGGCGACCTGGGTGGGATGACCCGTCGGGCCGCTCGGACATATTCCGAGGTCGAGGCCGGCGGGTCTGGCTGCCGGACGCACGGGCCGGCAGCGAGTAGAGTACTCCGGTGGTCGGGGATCGCATCCCTTCCGAACCCGGCCATCGGAGTAGGAGATCAGTCGTCGGTGCGGAGGTTACCTCGGCCGGCGGCTGGGGCAGATATGCTGGTCGCCATGACGGGCAAGGCGATGGAGGGGGTGCGACCTCCTTCGCCCCAACCGTCCGTGGGGCCGCCCGCTGCGGTGCCCGGTTTGTCGGAGGCCCGGGACCCCCGAAAGCCCGTGGGAGGGAGCTTGCTCCGCCGGGTCAGTAGGGGGCTGGACCCCAGTGCCCCCGATGTTTTTTCCGGGGGCCAGAGGCATAGCCATCCCTTCGGGGGAACTCGAGGCCCGGCCGGCCAGGAGTCCTGCTCGATCGGTGAGGGCACGCCCTGGATGGCACAGCCGCAGCGGGTAGCGGGATAAAACTAAAAATGAGCCTTAATTCAACAAACATTGACGACGTCGAGATGGCGGAGGTTAATACCAACCTCCAGAACACCTCTAATGAGGTGGAGATGGCGGAGGCTAATTCCAGCCCCCAGAGCACCTCCCATGTGATATCTTCTTTGCTTGAGATTTCTTGATATCCTTGTCCAAATCTTCGATTATTTCTCTCGTTCTAATTATATTTACTGGGCTATCGTCATCTGATGCTGTCTCTTCCTTGACTTCTCTTGTTAACGCGCAACAATTCTTCTCCGTCTCTTCCGACGTTGTACTTGCCGCGTCATCATTCGCCTCCTCTTCTTCATCGTGATCTTTCGCCGTTATCGCGGCTACTTTGCGTCCGCGATCGTTTGGTCGGTCGTAACCTTTCGAATAAGCCTGTTTCGCGGAACTCTGGTTACGAGTTCGCTCTTCTCGCTCACGCGTATATCTCGTGACTTTGGGTTTCCCTTCGTTATCGTCGCTGTCCGGTAGCTCTACTATGTCTACGCCGCTTTTCCGCCTCGCTTCGGGCGATTCGGTTTTTCTCCATCCTTGCGATTTTTTATACGACGATTTACTGTTCGCCGCCTCGTGTCTGTAGGAATTGTTATACCGTCTGTCATTCCCTCGCTCGTTCGCGTTTCCACGGCTCGTCGCTCTATCTGCTCCGGCATCTTTACGATTCGTGGGCCGTTCGTTGCTCCGTCTTGCTTCGTTGCGCAATCTACGCGTTTCGCGTTCATTTTCCAAAGTATCCAGCATAGCTATCATTTCATTTACGTTCTTTTCTACCGACGGTCGTAATTCACGCGCGATCTTGTTATCGAAATGCTCGCGTAAGGTTTGTACGACTTCTTCGTCTGTCATCGGCGGTGTTAAAGTCTTCGCCTGTCTAGCCATACTGAGCGCGTACTCGGTCATAGACATCTCACTTCCCTTATACCGTCCGAAATAGACTGATTGACGAAATCTCATTTGGGCTTGGCATCCCCAGAAATGCTGAGTGAATAACCATTTCATTTCGTAAATGTCGTCTGCTATCTGTAACTCGTGCCATTGGCTAGCCGCACCTTTCATGCAACGAACGAAATAGAAGAGTTGTTCCTCTTCTGGCACTCCTTCATACAACGCTAATTTTTCGAACTTTTCGAGAAAACGAATTGGATTTTGCTTATCTGTCTTACCGCGAAACGTTAATTCGTCAAACGGGTTATTAATCCAACCGCCTCTCGGTAATCTCGCTCGCAATGGGACCATGTCTAACGCTACTTCCCTGTGCGCTCGTTCGTCGTCATACGTCAGCGAATCTAATTTTTGTTCGGCGTTTTCCTCCGATAGATCACATCTTATATGTCGGTTTTCGACGAATTCGCGACTCTGCTGCGTAATCGCCCTCATCTGCTCGAGTTCTTCGGTTAAATGCCGAATTTGTTGTATCATTTGCTCTTGCTGCTGTATCACGATATCTCCTCCCTCGCGTTCTCTGCTAAGATTTACGACTCTATTGTTTGGATCTACGTCGTCTTCTATCCTTAACATATCTCGTTCTTGGTTCGCCATTTCGTTGGCGTTTTGCTCGACCGCGCCTTTTTCCGGCAACGGCCCTTGGAATCGTGTACGCACGCGGTGGCGTATGCTCCACCGTCGCCATACGATCTGTTCTCGGGCACGTCAGCCTCTTTCGCCGAATCGTTTTTGGCCCTATCTTGGCGAAATTATTCGTCTGGGTATCCTTCGAATTTTGCTATCGCGCCTACGCTCGTACGCTTCTACAACGCGTTTGTAATAATCGCGGTAATTTACCTTTCGACTACGCGTTCCTATTACGCACGTTTTACCGTCGTAGATTATCGCTTTTGCACCTGGATCCCTATTTTGAATATTTAATTTCGCTACGCTTAACGTCTTATTGAGATTTCCCTGTATGGGTGTGAACGCACCCTTACGTTTTGCTACACAGTTGGGTGAATGCTCCTTTACTGATTTTATGTGTCCCGTTGTGGATACACTTTTACGTTTTCTACTTTTGCCCATTGTGAGGGCACCTTTATGCCATATAACGGGTGTCTTAAAGTAACGATTTTTTGATTTTTCGATTTACTATCTATTTCAACTACGCAAATTCGTATATACGCTCGCAACGTTCGTACGTTTTTACAACGCGTTTTTTATCACCGTGCGCTATTATCGCGTTACAGTTTCGCGCTCCTATCATGTACGTTGTATTCACGTTTTGGGCGCTACTTTTATGCGCGTCACAAAATACAAAATTTTCGAACATTTATTTGGAAATTATTCAAGATACTTTATCTCTCTTTTGAGATTAATTTTACAAATATGCACTTTTGACTTTGAGAATTTATTCTCGAGAATTCTATATGAGAACTTTACCCCTTGGGATTTTATTTCTAGAATTTTTGCAATGTGTAGACTCGCACAAAACGTTCGTACGCTTGATGACGCGATTCTCTATTTCACCGTGCGTAACTACGCTACGGCTTCGCGTCCTGACTGCGCACGTTTTACTACGTTTTAACGCGTACCATCTAACACTCGCTATTCTCTTTCGCAATTTTTTCTTCGCACCTTAAGACTCGCGCGAAACGTCGTACGTTTGTTAACGCGATTTTGGTAATATCGTACGTATGTGACATCACGATTTCGCGTCCTATTATCGCACGTTTTTACACGCTTTCACTCGAAATCCTATCGCGTTCTTTGATTTTCTATTGCGATACGTGACAGGCAATCGCTCTTATCAGGGCATCGATCATGTATTTTCACGTGAAACTTTTCACTTTTCATTTTTCACTTTTTACTTTTCATTTTTCACTCATCCAGATTTTTCGTAAAACTTTTCATGCATATCGATCATGTAATGTAGCTTGGATGCGCGGAAAGTGAAATCAGTACAGCACTGCATATACGACAAACCGCAAAATAATATAACCTATAACTTGACAGACAAAAATGTAAAACATGAATGTGACTATGAAACAAAAGGAAATGTTGTTAAATTATTTAAAACGCAATCTCGAATTAGTGACGGGAAGAATAGATAGAAAAACCGAGAGTCGATTACATTTGGTAAATTAAAAGTATTATTACATGTATTATAGAAAATGTTAAGAAATAAATAATTATTTTACAAAATATTTTTAGGTTAAATTGTGGGATGAAATTGCACAAGGCATCAATACAATTATCGAAGGTCCTCAAAAAAGTGGTAAAGAATGGGCAAAGGTTATATAATTTTATAAACTTTTTATTAGTCGGCCTGACAGTCAATAATTTAATAATTATAACGACGTTTCGACCTCTATTTTAGGTCCTTATCAAGTTAATGCTGAAACAACGTAAATTGCCGGTTATACATAAAGTGAAAACAATGCGGATTACAAATTCAACTTACACGGATCAATGTGCGTCAAACGTTATAAAATTACAAGTCATCGTTAAACTTTAACGGGGCGGTTGAAAAAACAGAATGTAAACTTCGTGAGGCATGACCATCACGTATAGCGCCCGACGAACGACTGATATAATTGTGTCATGTCACGAATAGTCACAAATAAATAAATTGACATAGAGTGTGAAGTTTAAAAAGAAGCTATTATCCTATCGTAAACCAATGGCAAGTTTTCTGTGTCCTTCTGCAAATTTATAGCGTCGGTATGCTTTTTAATTAATAGCATCTCGGCAGTTTCACGTTTTTTGAGATTCTGCTCATTATGTAAGATCATAGCCTCGTGCCATTTAAAATTATGGTCAAAATCTATTCTGTGTTTGCCGACGACCGAATGATGACTGGAATGCTTGTTAATGTCCGCACAATGCTCCTTAATACGGGTCTCTAAATGGCGCTTGGTCTGACCAATGTAACAAGCATTGCAATCCGAACAATCTAGTTTGTAGACAACGCCCGTGCACTTCCTACTCTCTAATATGTCCTTCCCTTTTTTAATTAGTGCGTCTAGTTTCTTAGGAACGGTATATAGGGTACTCAAGCTGTACTTACTGAAAATGCATCGCAAACCCTCACTAAAAGTTTTAACATACGGGATAGGGATGTAACATTTGAGATCAGGAATGGCCCTATCCGCACGGTTGTCAGACTCATCGTTATTTGACTGTTTGTTATATAATTTTATTTTTATTATTTAGTTTTATAATATTAAAGGTGATTTTTGACGTGCTTCTAGTATAAGCAACCAAAGTGTACCAAACTGCACCAATACCAATAGCAACTACCGATGGCAACTTCAATATACATATGTACCAAACGATTGCCAAAAATCGTCTTAAATAACACATTTATTTATTATTAACTGTAAAAAAATAATTTTGTTAATATAGACATGGAAAGACATAAAGAGTTACATATTGAAAAAAGAAGCAAAAAAACGCAGTTATGTGCAAGGGACTGGTGGTGGTCCGCCTTTAAAAATAGCTTTTTCAACCTTTAAAGAGGAAGTTTTGGAATTGTTGACACCAGAGGCAGCTGGTATGGAAAACATTCCAGAAGGTGGAATTAACATGGAAGAAAATCCTATTTTAGAACAAACAATACAAGATGCGGAAAATACTGAAACAATAGAACAAGACGTGCACATGATGACTGAGGAAGATAATAGAAATATAGAAGACGCTGAAAATATACCACCACATAATAATATAAAGAAACAAAGAAAAGTTAATACAAAAATCAAGAATACAACAGGAGGTAACTTATGTAATAAAAATAATCTTACATATTAATATATGCAAAATTACTAATACATCTTACTAATACATCTTACTAAGGGCCAGTTTCATCAACGTCGGTTAACTGTAACCTTTGGTTAAACTTACTCTTCGCGTCTATTTCTAAGGGGGCAGTTAGAAAAAGATGAAGAGTGAGTTTAACCGAAGGTTACAGTTAACCAACGTTGGTGTAATTGGCCCTGATACATCTTAATAAATTTTTTAATAGAATATTTACTTCAATACAACAATACTGTGATACTAGTATTTCTTTATGTAATACATAAAATATAAAATAAAATTAAGTTTTTTATGCAAAATATCTTTGAATTATTGTTTCTCGCACTATATTTCCTCTTACACGCATATTTCCATAGATATTGTCTTCTACTTCAATATCTTCCTCTTCAATCTCTTCTCTATATATTTCACCATCTGCAATGTTATAATGTTTGGCAATATTATGCAGTACACAAGCCGCATTTACTATAAGTGCTGAAATAAAAATAATAAATTTCTACAGTAATTTTAAACTTATTTATAAAATACAAACAAATTACATTACCTGCAAATTCTGGAGAATAATGTAAACCTCTTTCTTTACGTAAGCATCTCCAACGCCCTTTCAATACTCCTATTGTTCTCTCCACGCAACATCGTGCTGTAGCATGAGTATCTGTGTATAACGCACCTGGAGACCTTGGTGGTTGATTTAATTTTAGAGTCATTAAATATGGTAAGAATGGATAGCCAGAATCTCCTAAAACAGAAAGCATAAGTTCAAAAATTAAAAATACTAACATCAATTTTAGTAAAATATAAAGTTCAGATTTATAGAAAATTATTTAAAACATATATATATATATATATATATATATATATTATAAGAGCTTCACCTAACAACCATAAATTTCTTCTTCCATTTTCATACTGGTTTAACATGTGTCTTGATAACCGAGACGAACTCCATACTCTGGCATCGTGTGTCCGATCTCCATGATTCGCCACTTACTGCTAATATTCTGCCATTATAATCACTAACCTAAAGTATAACATGAAGTATAACTTAATAAGAAATGTTTTTAATATTTATATTTATCAGGGTTGGCATGTTTTAAACAATTTGTTTAAAACTGTCTGATTAAAACTGATTTAAAACAGTGGACACTGTTTTAAACATTTTTGTTTTAAACAGTTTTAAACTACTGTTTAGAACTGTTTAAAACACAGCAATTAAAAACATGTAATTATTTAGAAAAAATTGCAAAAAAAACAAAAACTAAACTTTTATTTAGTTTTTTATCTATATTATTTATGTAGCATATAAATATAAAGATATATATACTAAAATAAAAATTAAAAATGATAAGATGGGTATTATTCTATTATTTTAGCAGAATATTTATTTTTAGATATTAAATAACAGTCATCACAATAAAGACTACTTAACTTAGTAGATATTGAATGACTTTACATTTTAGCAGTTTAAAATAATAGTACATAGCAGGTACATTTTAGCATTTTAAAGTAATAGTGTATAGCAGGTAGCAGGTCAGTAGTTCGTAGTTGTAGTTATTGATATTTAATATATTCAATTAATCTTTATTTCACTCCCCTTCCGGGGTTGGAAAGGCGTTTTTTTCAGTAAAAACGTTCCCAAAAACCTTTACAATTTCTGCTATACAAATAAAATCATATACATTATACATTCAATCATTAATCATATACATTTTATATCTATAATATAATTTTTCTTATTTCTTCTTTCCCCGACCTGGTCATTGAGCGACCTCACATCTCATTTCCCTTCCCTTCGTCTTCCATCCGGCACCCTTCTGGTCATCTCTTTCAGTTTCCTTTAATTCCGCACCCCTCTGACTTCCTCCTTTCTGTCACTGCTCTTCCCTTTTCTTTCCGGCTCTCTCCCTCCTCTTGTTCGACGCCTTCCTTCTTTCTTATTCTACGTTCACTCTGCAAATAACTGTATTAAAGATTATTCTTACATTCTTACAATCTTACCTCCTTCTCCCCTTCCTCTCCCTTAATGCTTCTCTCTTTATCTCCCTTCATCTCTCCTTTCCATCCTAAATTTCTCCTATTCTTTTTTCTTCCTATCTGCTTCGTCCTCGTCCGTATCCATAAGGAGATTCTCCTCCATCCTTTTCGCTCTTTCTTTTTCCGCGGTCCTCTTTGGCCTCCCGCTTTCCTCTCCTCTCCTCTCTTTTCTCCTTTCTTTCTCCTCTCTTTCTCTTACCCTCGTTTCCACCGACTTGTCCTCGTCCATTTTCACCCTCAATCCGCTCTCTTCCTTTCTTTTTGCATCCAATACCTTCCGCTTATCCTCTTCAACAAAAATCATCAGTATTATTCTCTAATCTTTCTGACTAACTTGCCGCTGTATTAGCCTGCCTTCTTCTTCTCTCCAGCTCTGCCATCCATTTCTCTCCCTCTCTTTTTACTATTCAGTATCCTTATGATCTTCTCGCCAATTCCTTCTGGCTTCTCCTCCTCCTCTCCTCTTGTGCACCGCTCTAACACATGCTCCCATGTCTCTGGTTCTGCACCACATATTCTACAGCTTCTTTTCTCTATTGGTTCCTAATATCTTCCACCTCTCATCTCATTACCTAGCCTAAATCTCGCTATCCTGATCATGGACTTCTCTTTCCCTTTTTTCTCTAGGTATTCTGGCCTTCTGATTTCTGCTATCTCCCTGTACCACCTGTTATATCTAGACTCTCTTACTCTTTCATCTCTCTCTTGACTCTGAATGTCTTTGTCTCTTCTTGTTATCTTCTCTATACTGCTCCAGCCATTTCCTCTTTTCCTTTCTATCTCCTCAGTTGCGTATCCTCTTTTTTCATAGAAGCTCCTTCTCTCTTCTTCCCAATTTGCCTTTTCCTTCCTGACATTCCCTTTTATTTCTTTCCAGCATTCTCTTGCAATCTCATCTCCCTTTCCCCATTCCAGTTTTTCCTCGTATTTCATCGCCCTTTTACCAGCACTTACTCTCATTCTGTCCCTCTTGGTTTCCTCCCTTATCATGTATCCGGGTGTGCTCCAGTCTAGGCCCAATGTCCACCTTATATACCTTTCGTGCATTCTTTCTATTTTCTCTCTCTCTTTCCATTCCCACACTTCTGCTCCATATAAAGCTATGCTTGCTACCAGCGAATCGTATAACTTAATTCTTCTTATCCAGTCTCTTCTAAATAACCTTTTTTCTATTCCCCAAACCTGTCTCATTGCTATGGTAGCTTTTCTTACTCTTTCGTTTATATGCGCCTCCTGTCTTCCGTTCTTTTGGAATGTGTAGCCTAGATAGCAGAATTCCTTTACCTCCTCTATTTCTTCTCCCTTCCATTTCCATTCCATTTTCTTCATGTTACCTCCTCCCTTCCTAATCTCATTACCTTTGTTTTCCCTACATTCACTCTCAGCTTTTTTCTGTCGAAATATTTCTCCAGTCTTTTCATCATCCTCTTCATCTCCTCTTCGTCCTCTGCTATAGCTACTACATCGTCTGCGTATGCTAACGTCCAAAATTTTATTCTCCCTACTACCACGCCTCCATCTTGCCCCCTCCTCATTGTTTCCTCTAAGTCTGCCAGCAGCAGTATAAAGAGCATAGCGCTCGGCGGGCATCCCTGTCTGACTCCTTTGACCGTCCAGAAGCATGATCCCTTTTCTCCTTTCACTCTTACCACGCTTCTTGTCTCTTCGTACAGATTTTCTATCCTAGTTCTCAGCTGTTCACTAATCCCTTCTCTTTTCAGTACCTCCCAAATTTTTTCTCTGTTCACGGAGTCGAATGCTGTTTTCAGATCAATAAATGCTGCCACTAGCTTCCCTCTTTTTTTGCTAATAGCCTTTCCAATTACATAATTCAGTGCGTATATATTCTCCATTGTACCCCTTCCTTTCCTGAACCCTGCCTGTGTTTATGGTAATATTCTTCTTTCTTCCGCCTCTTTCTCCAATCTTTTCGGCAAAATTGCCGCGTATATTTTGTAGTTTGTGTTCATTAATGTCACCCCTCTGTAATCTTGTGCTTCTTTTCCTTCTCCTTTCTTTACTATTGGTACTATTATACCTTCTTTCCAGTCTTCTGCTATTTCTTCTGTCCTCCACGCTGTATCACATACCTCCCATATTTTTTCCTTCAATCTCTCTCCTCCATATATCCATACCTCATTTGGCAATCCGTCCGTACCTGCTGCTTTCTTTTCTTTCATTTCTTTAATTACTTCTTCCACTTCCTCTCTTCTTATTCCTTCCTGCTCCTCTTTGCTACCCATTCTTTCCTCTCCCTTCCTGTCTTTTTCACGCGGTTTCACAGTTACTCCTTCCAATAGCTCCATGAAGTGTTTATTCCATTGCTCCTCCGTTATTTCTTCGCAAACCTCTTTTCTACCCTTCCTTTCTCTGTTTATAAATCTCCATACTTCCTTCTCGCTAGTTGCTTCTCTCGCCTCTTTTATAACTCTCCCTTTCTATCTCTTTCTTCTCTTTTATTTTCTCCTCATATTCTTTTTTCTTTAGAATGTACCTCTTTTTATCTACTTCTCCCTTCCTCCATTTAACTAGTTTCTCTCGTGCTTCTCTCCTTAGTCTTACACATTCACTATCCCACCATCTGCTTTTTTTCTTCGATCTCTGGTCTTCTCTTATTTCTTTCCAAACAGCAGCTTGTTTTATCTCTCTATACACAGAGAGGTTAGATTGACATGTAGACTGTGCGTGTTTCTTGCGTTTTGCGAACTGCGGTCTATGTAGACCGGGCTTAACGGCGCGCCTTATTTCTCACAGCCTCCGCCGTTAGCGTTTTCAATTTTTTAAATTTTGGCTACGTTATTTATATATTTACAGTTTAATGTTACGCTAGCGAAAAATTTAAATGCCTGATAGCGTTTTTCTTTGGCAGAACTGGTGCGCACTCAGTGCACATTAAAGCCGTCGTACACAAATCAACGTAAAGTGTATGTTTAATATAAACGGGTTAAGTCACGAAAGCCTCTATACTTTATTGTACTATTTGGTAAAATATGTATTGGGTATTTTATCAATCAAAATATTTGCATTTTACCTTAAATATTAAAGATTAAATCAGTGTACAACGGCTTTAATGTGCACTGAGTGCGCACTAGTTCTGCCAATGAAAAACGCTATGACATTATTATTACTTATGGATGCTCCGCACATATTTTAAATCTTCTTGCATAGATCAAAGCTATCAAGTGTTTTTTTTGCTTGTTTAAAACATGTTTTTTTTGTTTAAAACATGTTTTTTTATACCTTAGTTTAAAACACAAATAAAACATAAAACATTGTTTTAAACAAAAAAAACAATGTTTTTTGTTTAAAATAAAAAAAACATGTTTTTTGCCAACCCTGATATTTATATCTCAAGTAAAGAATATCGGGCTTTGCTCTGTCCTCTATTACATAAGAGATACACAAATCTTTCCAATTATCAAATTACATTGTTACGGCCCTGTATGTTATGCCGTGCTACGATGAAATGCTGCTCGTTGTAGTAGAGAGAAAAAGATCACTTCTCTTATTACAAATAATCTACTATTAAATTTTTACTTACTATCATGACATTTAACGAATGGTATAATTTTCTATTTATATATAAATGTTCTCTTCTTTTAACAGGTGGCCAAATTGCTATGTGTGTTCCATTAACGGCTCTTATTACACCCTTTTTTTTAACGTAGGGAAAACTTTCATGAGTACCGCCGCCCCCGGGGAGGGGCGGACGGTTATGCCGGACTCTTACCGGCTAAAAACCCTACGTGTGGCCATCCCTAGGTGTCTCGAGGAGGGCGCCCGGGAACTTGTTATAATTGCATCCGGAACGCCCCCCCGCCGGACTCCGATCAGGAGTCCCCTACTCCTAGAGAGGGGGATACGGGCTGGAGCCTGGCTGGAGCCTACTCCGTGGAGAGAAACCAGCCCACCCCCCCTCCCGGGCCGCGACTCAGGGACCCAAGCTCAGAGCCGTAGCTCCAAGCTCAGCCCCCCCCCCCCCACGGCGACCCAGGGGAGCACCCGTGGTGGGAACCCCTTAGGGAGTCCACCCAAGCCCCCCAGGGCGCCGCCCTACTCTCCTGATGGGTGGGAGGAAGGGACCCGAGGATCCACATCCTCACTACTCATTTCTACGTCTGGGCAGGCCGAAGCCTGTCCAGAGGAAGGAGGAGGAGGAACCGCCGCCCGGCTCCCCGCCGAGTTAGCCGGCGGCCCTCGTCCCACTCTTTCCGCCCTGGATTTACGGTGGGCACAGCCCACCCCTCCCCCCAGCCGGTGTCCAGCCGGAAGCCCCGAGTCCGCGCACAGCGGACACCTTGGAGCCTCCGCAGGACAGAGGCTGGCCCGGTGGTTTTCCTGACCGCAGCGGTAACAAATACCGCTACGATCAACCGGGGCGGTGCACCTAGCCCTGACGTATCCTACGCCAAGGCATCGGTAGCACCGCAAAGGGCGGGCCTGGAGCAGCTCCACTCGAGCTCTGCTCCATCCCACCGTGATGCCTCCTCTGTCTAAGGCTGCCCTAGCAGCCCTCACGAGGCACTGCGCCCACAGGGAGCCCATGCCCCCAGACCGACGCCGAATCTCTCCGGTTTTGACCTCTTCGACTTTGCATTGGCCAACCGCGGCCAATGCCTCCACCACTTCTTTGACGGTCGCGGCATCATCCAGCCCCCCAACGCGTATCTCAACGCACTTGGAGGGCCGGGTGATCCGCACCTCTTCCTCAGCGAACTCCTGCCTCAACCTCCCAGCCAGGAGGTCCGCCTTCTCCACGGATCCGGCCCCGGGAATCTCAAACTTTCATCGTTTCCTTACTTACTCGGTTAGGCGGAGCGCGTGCCCCGAGGGCTTCGTGCCCCGGCGGTCACGGTGTTCTAGAGCCAAGCGTGTCAAAGTGGCGTGAGGCCTCGCGGCCGATCGCCGTTAATACTCCCGCGTGATCCGATTCGAGGACACTGCCAGGCGGGGAGTTTGACTGGGGCAATACATCTGTCAAAGAATAACGCAGGATCTTCTGACTTTCAGATCATTCACCCCGAAGTCCGCGAGGGATATCTTTTCCCTCGCGGACTTTAGTATCCTCGCGTATTCCTCCGTACCACCCCCCGGAACCGTCAATCCAATAGCCGCTCTCACAGGAGCAGCCGGAAGACGCGCCCGCGTCGTAGCCTTTCCCGGACCTTGATCTCCACCCTTGTTATTGGATGGGGGGGGGGGATCCCAGAGGTCCCCTCCAGACCCTTTATCACCTTCTTCTTGCCAACCCTCGCTGCCCTGGCATACGTCGGAGCAGAAGAGGTCGGCCCCTGCACCTTGGTGGTTGAAGAGGAGGGTGCAGCCTGTTTCCGACCGTCATCCCCCCTCCAATCCTCTCCACTCTCCCACGACTCAGCGCGCCTCCGGACCTTCCGCTCGTTACTGCGGGTGCTACCACAGCGGTTCCCCTCAAGGAACGGACCTCTCTAGTGAGGGCCTCCATTCTGCGGTCGAGGGCCGCAATCCTAGCCGCCATTGGGTCCTTGTTCGCACCTCCGGCAGTTGGTGTCCTCTCGTGTGCGAGTCCCTCCGTCTGACCACAGAAGTCCCGCGTCTCAGCACGTACCACAACCGCCTCTACCTCCATCGGCGAATCGGCCGGACAGTCCTGAGCAACCGTCGATAGCCTAGCCTCCAGCAAACTGACTCGGGCCTTAAGCTCGGTCACCTCCTTCCGCAGTTCCTCCTTCTTCCTCATCTCCGCTTTTCCCCACTTAGTGGCGGCTTTCCCTCTATCCGCTAAAGTGTGTATTACCTCGTCAACGATATCGGCATACACTTCAGCTTCCTCATCCATACTTCCGTCGTCAAACGGAGCAGCCAGCTGGAAGTAGAGAAAGCCCTTGGCTTTCTCCACCAACATTTCGGCCGTCATATCCTTAATCCTCCCCTTCAGCAGGCCCGGATATGCCTTCAGCTTCTCAGCTGGAAGCCCCTGGACTGCCTCTGCCGCACTTAGGCCTTCCTCCGCCAGCACAGGAGAGATCTCCATCCTCTGGCGAAACTCCTCCAATCTAGCTTTCTTGGTGGGATTAGCACCAGAAGCCGCCACCTTACTCTCTCCCCCCCCCAAAATTTAAATTACTCATTAAAAGTTACTCCCCGGACCCTCCGCAGCTACGCCAGCCAGGGCATGCCCTCACCGACCAGCCCCAAGAACTGGCCGGGCCCCAAGTTCCCCCGGGGGGCTGGCTTATGCCATTGTCCCCGGAATTTTCATCGGGGACCGGCTCCGAACCCCTTACTTGCACACGGGCAGGAGGCATCAAGGCCTCGATACCCGTGGGATTTCAGAGGTCCCCTGTTCCGATCCAGGGGCACCGCGGAGGGCGCCGCCACGCGGGGGGCCCCCCGGACGGTTGGGGCGAAGGAGGCCGCAACCCCTCCATCGCCTTACCCGCCGGGGCGACCAGCCTAAAGTCCGCCGCCCATCGGTCGACTTTGGGTAGGGGGAACCCCCACCATACTCCTCCCGCGTACTAAGCGAGAGGACAGGGCACAAGATGTTCCCCCAGTTGATGCGGTCGCCGACCGATGGGCTACCTTGGAACCGCAGGATAAACCCTCCGTTCCCGTTACGAGCCGTGGAAACAGTGGCCGGGTTGGCGAGATGTCAAGCGACTCGCAGGAAGCAGAGGGACAGAAGGAGCAGCAGAGTGCAGAAACAGGTGCACTCGTAGCGGCGAGCCAGTCAACGGCAGAGTGTCAGGACGGTCTCTGCGAGGCCGAGGACGAGGTCAATCCTGACCTGATTGAGTTCGTACGAAGCGAGGAGGTGCAGAGGTTGCTGGAAGTGGGTGTACAGCCCGCTGGACCGGACGAGCAGAACGCAGAAGCAGCCAAGGTGGAGGAGGTGCAACAGACCGATGCAGCCGAATCGCACGAAAACATATATCAAAGCCTATAGGGGCAAAGGAACGATAAACGTGTGTTATATATATTTTATTTCATTTTACTCTGATAGATATCATACGTGATTTTATATTATTTATTGCGGAAGCGACACTCCTGCACGAAAGGTGCAAGTAATTAATTTTATTAAGCATATAAGGGCAACGAGCCAGCGCGATAGCGTTTTTAAAGATAAGATTTAACATACACTCGAATGACACCTGCTAACAAGCACAAAGATATTATACACATGTGATTTATTGAAAAAGAGATATAACATTACTTACCTGCCGAACCACATCCTATTCCTAAAAATAAAAAGATAAATACAGTCAGAAATGGACCCCGATAAATTCAAGCTAATAATACTATCATTTATATTTGTTTTATTTACAATTGCAGTAGTTTGTATCTTATTACTTATATATTCGCACAGAGTGCAATCAGAACCATATTACCTTCCATAATAGTAACATTATGAATATCAAAGAATACTTAATAGTTTCATTCATAATATTTTCCCTTTAATTATAAATTTTCCAGATCCAGAAACAATAATTACACTTTTCACACTTTTTACACTATATGTATTAATTTTAAGTATCGGAGTAGATCCGCGACCGATCCGTGAGTGACGGTCAAGTAACACGATTCAATTAACATTAAGATTTATATAATTGCGATAATTCCAGACAGCGTCGATAATTCGACATATTACATTTAATTAAATAATATTCATACTTGGATAACGAGCGGGACGAATTCCCGAGTACTTAGGAAGGTTCACATATTTTTAAGGAACATGATTAAAGGACTATACCTTATTACACTTTGAGCACTTTAGGTGCAGATTTCCTTAGATTCATTTAATTTTCAGCATATTACTAACGATTACATTCTGCGGTGCAGAGAACAGCCAAATGGAGTTATTCCAGGCAAAGATTTATTCGATATTTTATTTAACATTGATTTTGATTGTATTCAGTTACACCTTTTTACACTTTTGTGAACTTTCTACACTTTTAGACGGCATTTAGCCGATTTGATATTACATTCATGGTTTTAATACTTTTATAATATTCCCTGTCAATTTAAGAATTTATTATCATATAATTATGCGTGCGGTAATATTAAGCCGCGATATACTTACCTTTTATACTTACCTTTATTACACCGACTCCGGTGATTAGATGAGACGATTCCATAGCGATCCCGGGTACCTGAAAAGAAAGAGGAGAATTATACTTACCTGGTTTCATAGGATTCGTCTGTTGTGACGTTGAGAGTCACTGGGTGCAAATCGAGTGACTTTTCGGTTCGCTTGCGCGAAGTTTGCCGTGCAGCGACGTGGTTGGTTCACGCGAGCGCGAAAGCCAATTCACGCCGTTGCACTTGAGTGTAGCATCTCTCGATAGGGTGCCGAGTCCCAAGAGCGACTCGGTGTGCGAAGTGCAGATGGAATCGTACCATCTACACCCCAAGGTACGAACAGCCAGGGCGATAGCTGCGCGCCTAAAATGTAGACTCAGCGCATGCGTGAGTCTAAGGTGGGAGAACTCGACCCGTTCCTCCCGGACAGTCTTTCGCGAGCTTTCGGTGCGTTAACACGTTCACACGGTTACGCTTAATAATCGAACCCGAATCACTTATCCCGTTATCCGCTAGCGTCAGTAGCGTGATTTATATTGTTGTAGAGACAGTGAGTGCGTGATACGGGAAATTCCTATTGCGCTTATTTTGATCATTACGATCCGTACGAAAATAGCGGCGTTTCGAGAACACTCGACGTAATTCCACGCGATCGAGCGAATTCGTCCGCGAGTAGAGATTGCTGTACGACCAGTATTAATAAATTGTTATTTGTTTATAATAAACAAGCAAATATTCATTCGCGACCCCAGTGAATATCCTATCCGACAAATCGTAAATTACGCTTCGCTTAACAAGGGCGTGGTCGATGCGTCCGCGATGTAGAAACGGCAGCCATATTGCTGAGAAGGAAGGACGGGGCAACGCAGTTACCAAGGCTTTCTGTATTGATGCCTGAAAATACAGTGGCGACCGTAAATTCAGCCCAAGTAGTAAGTGGCTAAGATTTCAATTTTTATCATTCCATTCGTTGTTCCGGTCACAACCTAACTTGCCGCCGGCCCTTACGTCCGGCGACAGGACACCACCGGCCCTGACCCGGAAACGTCCAGGCGGCCCGGTGGGTCCTCCCTTCTATGAGTCGCCCGGCCCCGACCTCGGATCATTTCCGAGCGGCCCGGGCGACCCACGGTGGGTTCGCAATCTCACGACCTGCCGGAGCACCGGCGTGCAATGGTCGTGAGATTGTTCCCCCATCCTGCCGGAGCACCGGCGTGCAATGGATGGGGGAAAGGCCCACCTCACCTGGTGGCCGGTGGAAGAATAACAATCCCCTAACGGTCCCAGCCGACCGGGCATTTGAAGTCAGGGTCGCCATCCCCTACCGGCTGTTGGAATCTGGGTGGCCAAAGCCAGACCCAGACTCCTAAGCAGGGCAGCCGGTCCCCCGGTTTTCTGTCAGGGTTTTCCTTCCCTTAGGACGGTTGGGAGGCTACGGGTCCTCCCTCGCGGTCCCGTCCGGACCGAGCGAACTTATTATAGAGGTCGCCTACCTCGCGAGTCCTGAGAAGAACTCCCCGGCCTCCGCCAGCCCGAAGACTGACGAAGGTTACGGTGCTGATGTGCTCCGGGCACCGGGGGGGGGGCTCCTAGGGGCCCCTAAGGGCCACCGGTGACCCCCCCGACCCGTGGGGGCTCCTATTACACCTTTTTTTTTTACATGGAGAAATCTTCCAAAGACGTCTCCGCCTCGGGCAAGACGGAGGGAGTGTTGGATTCACCTTGCGACCGCACCCTTCCAAGTCCCCACACCGTTCAGGGATGGGATCACCTCGAGTGCTACTCCGCCGAATGGACGCACACGAGGGGGTGCGAATGGACGAAATGATCGCGGCCATGGGCTACGATTTTCAGGGCCCCTTCAGCAGCGAGGAGCAGGACGACGAGGCGTGGAGGCCCAGAGCGTAGGCAGGCAAAGCGGGTCCGCGATCCGAGGCGACAAGGCGCGTAGAATATAGTTCTCATTCAATTTGACTCGCGTCGATGAGAGTAGAGTTGTTCGATATTTGAGTATCCCTTTTGGCTTTGGTTTAACGTTCTGTTCGGCATCGCCTCGAGATCAGATATAAGATAGCATATAAGTCTAGCGTGCCCATATGGCTATGTTTTTATTTGTGTGGATAGCCGATACGGCATAAGTAGGTTAAGTTATGATTAACAGGTCGCTGACCGTATGACGAAAGTTTATTTTCATTGCGTTATGTCGGTTCACTATTGCAATAAAGTTTATTTTGGCGCACAAAAGATCAGCACGGTTATCCGTGCGCATATAGGGTGAACTGCGACAATCTCCAGGAATAAAGGTTCGGAGGAGCATCAGCCGGACCTGGTACACGCGCCTACAAGGTCGGCGTCGTAGGCGGAACACCAGTTCAAAAGGGGGACCTCTTTCCCAGGAACAGAGGCCCAAATTGCAATCGATGGGACCTGGTAAACACGCCCATAAGGTCGGCGTCGTCGGCAGGTTACTGGTTCGTGTGCGGAACATCCGCCACAAGAACGGAGGCCCAGGAACACATTCAGAGGACCTGGGAGACACGCTTATAGGGTCGGCGTCGTTGGCAGTCCACGGGTTAATATGTGGAACACCGGCCACAGGAACGAAGACCCAAAACCATCTCCGAAGGACCTGGTAATAGCGTCCACCGGGTTGGCGCCAACGGCAAGCGATGACAAGTGTACCCGGACATCTTCCACAGGAAATGGCCCCGAATTCATCACCAGGGGCACCTTCTGAAAGGTGCGCACAGGTTGGCGTCAACGGCAGGCGATGACAAGTGCACCCGGACATCATCCACAGGGAATGGGCCCGGATTCGTCATCAGGAGCACCTTCTGAGAGGTGCGCACAGGCGTCAACAGCCGACAACGACGAGTGCACCCGGACATCTTCCACGGGGAACTGACCCGGAATCGTCATCAGAGGCATCTCCAACAAGATGCGCACGGGTCGGCGTCAACGGCACGCGAAGTCGGCCGACCGACGATACCTGGTGCAGCGGTGCCAGCGTAGGAAGGTTCCTACGTCGCAATAAGCGCGGAAACTTCCACCGGAAAGTTCGACAACATCCCCACACGGGGATGGCGTGATCAAGTGCGCAGTTAGGAACATTCGGGGATGAAAATCGCGTAGTGGGGGAACGTGCGCCATGGTGGGGTGCCAAAGTGAAAGCGGCCGCTCGAGGCAGTCTCTCGAGTATCGACTTAGCGAACGGACGTGTCTCAAAGTAGTTCCGCATAGTGCGAAGATAGATTACGACGATAGCGGTAGTAGATACTTAACAATCGGGAACTCCCGCGTAATTGCGCGTTAAACGCTCGCTCAACAATAGCGAGAGGTACAAAGTTGCCAATTAACATTAACATCCGGTGATAAACGGATATAACGGCGACGACCATAAGTGCGTGTCGAGTATACTACCATCGCGGATATTGAGTCTCACGACTACAAGATATTGTACGAACGGCGTTATCTGTTATATTTAAACAACCGAGAACAACAAATTCAGCGATTGTTAAACCATAAAGCGCGTTCCACACCGAAGCGTGGCGACACCGAGGTGAAGCACCTTTATGTAATTGTGAAACGACCTGTAGAATGGAAACAGCGATCTGAAATTAAAGAATGGTTAATTCCGAAACAAAGTCTCAAGATTAATTATAAAATTATCCGTACTTACCTTCTAGCCCAGTCAAATTAGATTATTTTTGGGCGTTTGAATGAAAAAATTGCCGGCAAGCTGGAAATTGGTATACAGGTTCATTTTAGTGTTCTTTTAAACATACTAAAAGTCCCCATACATAGAGCGTGAGCCGGCTGCGCCATCTTGAAAAAAAGAGTACAAAAATGGGTTTTTTGCGAATAACTCGGAAATTATTAGTTTCACGGAAAAGAACATTCAGAGCGAAAATGTAGCTGATAAAATTCCTCGCAATTTGGTTTTTTGTAGAACTTCGTACGACCATTAGTTCCCGAGATAGATTTTTTTGAAGCACCGGGCAAATGAGGAAAGAGCTGTTTCTTCGAGCGTTTTTTCAAAATATCTGTTCTGGCTGTCCGAAAGTAAAAAATGCATACAATGAAAGTGAAAGAGAATTAATTTCCTACAAAATGCATTATTTATGTTATACCGCGCGACTAATATTTCTGGAAATATTACGGTTTAAATGAAATTTTGACTTTCGGAAATTATGAGAATAAATATTTCCTCGCAATATAAGTCGGAAATGGGTAGTCCTACGTAAAAAATTGTTAAAATCAAATAGAAAGGTTATTAAATTTTCATTATTTTGGTTTTTGACCGATTTGCATACGACTAATAGTATTTTTGATATCCGTAAAAGAAACGGTTTTTAGGTACACTTCTCAAAATGGCGGACTTCCGAGTTATCTTTTTTAAAAAAACTAGCACCACAGACGCGCGCTTCGCGCGCGCTATTTAGCTTTAACATTATGCTATTACTATTACACTATTAATTTCTTGATACACACAACTGTCAAAATATACGATGACAGCTGCAAGTGAAGTAAGCGCAGCGAGAAAACCAATCAGCATGCAGCATCGCGGAAAAGCGGCAACAATAAATTCGACTATCGACTTAACATGCCTTTTTTTAGAAAGGATACACATGTTTCTAGAAGTTTATTAAATTATCTTTAAAATGATTTTTTATTTGACCTTCTGTGATGAATACTTCCAGAGATATAGCCTTTTAAATATTTGTTTATGTTAAAAATTTCTTAATAATTTATAGTTTTTTTTACAAAACATGACATAAAAATACTTTAGAAAAAATAATATCGACATTTTTTCAAAAGTTTATATGCGTATGTATGTGATCCTGCAGTGGAACCGGTTTTGAAATGAAAGTATGTTCGGGGGCACGCGTTAGCGCGGGATGGCGCGAGGTAAAGACAACCACAAGAGAAGACACAGCAAGTACAGAGAAAATAGCGTTTATAATGTTAAATATGTACAGTTAACACAGGTTACTTTTAGGCAAGTGCCGTGAGCGCGCACAGAGTTGAGCACGGCGAGAGCAGCGAGAAGCGGTTCAGCAAGCGAGTGCGAAACGGCGGCGGTATAGCAAGGCGGTTTAGAAAAGCGGTGTACTAGCGGTGATCTGCGAGCGAAATCGATTCCGCGGCGCAGCGGCGATCCCTTTATCACCTCCGAGGCGAAACTCCCTCCAGGCTGGGTACCACCAGTTTCGGGAGGGTGATTGGCCATCGGAGCTCTACGTCATAGAACCGACGTCACCGTTTTCACGTGACGCCCCGGCGGGGTCGTTACATGGTTTCAACTGTTTTGTTTATAGCAGGGATCTTTCTTTTGTGAGAGCGTCGTCGTTCGACTTTGTTTATGCGACCGGTCGACCGTGGCTGTGTTGTTGCTAACAATTAGCGAACTTTCGGAAAGTAACGAAAGATCCATGCTATAACGTGCCGCGAGTTATTCCCTTAACGCGAAATTATTTAGGCGATTATTTTATAGAAAGCGTGACATGCGCTGACATGCAACCGAATTATCACGATCTCACACATTCCCGCCCGCCTCGTCATATGGTGACGAAACGAGACGGTGCGCTCGCTGAGGCGATCGCAGTCGCGGCACGAAGTATCGATTAGCGATCGATTACTGATGATCGCAATCCCGGCGCGAGTGCGAGCGGCCATGTTGCGAGGTGCGCGGCTGCGCATTGTCATAACACGCGAGAATCTCGAGCGAGAAACATATTTCGCACGATATGTTTCTATGTATGTTTTTCGGTATATACATGGTGCCGTGAAGTGATGTGACGCGAGTGTGTGTTAAGTTAAGGCGGAAGGCCGAAATCACCGATTAAGTGAAGTGCACGGAGTGCATTGGCGGAAGGCCGACATCACCGATTAAGTGAAGTGCACGGAGTGCATTGGCGGAAGGCCGTCAGAGACAATTACGCGAAGTGATAATAATAACCGACGGACATAAGTAGCGCGAACCGCGAAAACTAACGCAACGGATGGTTTTGGCTCACGCATCCGCAACGGTGGTGGTGGAGCCAGCGGCCCCGGGAAGCAGCACAAGTTTGACGAGTGGCCGGACGAATTCGGAGGCGGCCGTGCGAACGGTCACTACGCGGACGACGCCGTCGTCTCCAGGATGCAGCTTGATGATCCTTGCGAGGGGCCATCGATTCGGCGGAGCGATCTCGGACCGCATCAAGCAGAGTGAGCCGACATCCGGGGTGGTCTCAGCAGATAGCCACTTTGGTCGGGAAGCGAGATGCTGGATGCATTCGCGCGACCACCGTTGCCAAAAATGATCGCGCATCTTTTGCACCAGCTGCCATCGAGTTAAGGTGTTGTCCGACCTCTCTCCCAGTGACGGCTCAGGAGCTGCCAGCAAGGGAGCCCCGATAAGGAAGTGCCCCGGGGTCAGTGCCGTGACGTCGTCTGGGTCATCGGACAAGGCCTGAAGCGGCCGAGAATTCAGACAGGCCTCAACCTGAGCGAGGAAAGTGGCCATTTCCTCGAAGGTGAGGGTCGTTTCGCCGATGACTCGCCTCAGGTGGAACTTGGTGGATTTCACCGCCGCCTCCCAGAGTCCGCCGAAATGCGGTGCGGCTGGTGGATTGAAATGCCACCGGATTCCGTGGGTGGAGACGTCGTGAGCGATGCGCCGGCCGTCGGATGACGACGCGCGTAAGAGGTCCTGCAGTGCCCGGTCAGCCCCGATGAAGTTGGTGCCACAGTCGGAATAGATGTCCGTGCAGAGTCCCCGGCGGGCCGTGAAACGACGGAGGGCGGCCAAGAATGCCTCCGTCGTGTAATCGGAGACTACTTCGAGGTGCACGGCTTTGGAGACGAGGCACACAAAGACGGCGATGAAAGCCTTGTGCGCTCGATGTCCTCGCCCTTTGGTCGTGCGTATGAGAATCGGGCCGGCATAATCCACGCCGGTCCGCTGGAAGGGCCGCGACGGGATGACCCGGGCCCGTGGAAGGCTGCCCATCGGTGGTTGCGGAGGCGCGGCTCGCCATCGGGTGCAAATTACGCATCGATGCAACAGCTGTTTCACCACGGCTCTGCCTCGTGGAATCCAGTGGCGGAGGCGGAGAGTGCCGAGCGTGAGTTGCACTCCGCCGTGGAGGGTTCGTCGGTGGCAGACTCCACGAGCAGACGAGTGAGCCAGGAAGACGTTGGAGCGATCAATGGGTGTCGCGCGTCATGTGGAAGCAGTGCGTGCTTGAGTCGCCCTCCGACTCGGAGCACGCCGTTGTCGTCGAGGAAGGGACTCAGCTTGGCGAGTGGACTGCGATGCGACACAGTGCGGCCGTTCCTGACGGCCTTGATCTCCTCCGGGTAGTGAAGTGATTGCACCACCCGTTGCCAACGGAACAGTGCCGTGTCGAGTTCTTCCGGAGTGAGCGTTCTCGCCCGATCGTCCGGACGGGGATCGTCGGTGCGGGAGGTGGTGCGTCGCCATCGCAGACACCACGCCGTGACGCGTAGAAGCCGGTGTAGCGAAGAGAATCGAAGGAGAGTGTCGGGCTCCGTTTCGATCCTCCCGACGGCGGACACGACGGCCTTCCGCTCAGGCATCTCCGCGTCGGGAATCTCGTCGTTCTCGTCGGGCCACCGGGTTCGGTCCTCCCGCAGCCACGCCGGGCCCGTCCACCACAACGGATGGCCGATCAGTTCGCCGGGCGCAATCCCTCGGGAAGCGCAGTCGGCCGGGTTGTCGCGTCCGGGAACGTGCCGCCACCGAGCCTCGGGAAGAGTCCGCTGAATGAGCGACACCCGGTTGGCCACGAACGTCTTCCAACGGGATGCGTGGCCCTTGATCCAGTGAAGTGTCACTCGGGCGTCGGACCAGAGGAAGATCGGTGCTGCGGGCAAATGTAAAGTGTCGCGAGCGTGTCGCGTTAATTTAGTGAGCAGTGCGGGCCGCGGACAATTCGAGTCGAGCGAGGGACACCTGCTGAATCGGAGCAACCTTGCTCTTGGCCACGAGCAAGTGCAGCGTGGTGGAGCCGCCTCTCGTGACGCGGAGGTAGACGGCAGCGGCGTAACCTCGCTCGGAAGCGTCGGCGAAGCCATGGATCTCGACCTGAGACTCCGTAGCTCCGCAGTTGAGCCAGCGGCTCACGCGAAGACCCTCGAGAAGCGGGAGCTCCCCCAGGAAGCGCGCCCAAAGCTGAGCGTCCGCCGGCGGAAGGGGGGAGTCCCATTCCAGTCGCTTCAACCAAGCGGACTGGATAAAAATCTTGGCTCTGATCACGACGGGGGTGAGCCATCCGAGCGGATCAAACAATCGCGCGGTCTCCGAGAGGACACGCCTCTTCGTGAATTCGGTGATCGCGCGCGTACGAATCGCGAAGGAAAATTCGTCGTCCGTTGGGTGCCATCGGAGGCCGAGAGTGGAGTGAGTGTCGTTCTCCCACACGTGCAGTGCGCGTTGAAGGCGATGTTCCCGCGGGATGCCGACGAGAATGTCCTCGGAGTTCGCGGCCCACTTACGTAACGGAAACCCGCCCGCCGTGCAGAGCTCGCGTAGTTCGGTTTGCACCGCGATCGCGTCGTCGATTGTGTCCTCTCCGGTTACGACATCGTCCACGTATCTGTCCTCCTCGAGGGCGATCGCGCCCGCGCGGATACCGAGACCTTTCGTCCGCGGCGAGTTGCAAGAGCGTTCGAATCGCGACCCACGGCGAGCACTTGAGGCCGTACGTGACCGTCGTCAGGCGGAGAACGCGCACGAGCAAGTCGACGGCACTTCTCCACAGGATCCGTTGGTGGTCGCGATCTTCCGGGTGGACCGAGATCTGACGATACATCTTCTCGATGTCGGTGATCATCACGTAGCGGTGCCGACGCCAACGCAAGAGCACGTCAGCGAGTGCCGGCAAGAGGTTAGCGCCTGCGAAGAGGTGGTCGTTCAGCGATTCGCCGGAGCTGGTGCGTTGTGAGCCGTTGAACACCACTCGAAGTTTGGTGGTGGTGCTGGCCTCCTTCAACACTCCGTGGTGCGGCAGGTAGCACGCTCCGCGAGGTAGGTTCTCGTCAGACGGAGCAACGGCTTCCATGTGCCCGAGGTCTTCGTACTCCCGCATGAACGCGTGGTAGAGCTCTCCGAACCGGGGATCTCGGGCGCACTTGCGTTCCATGGCGGTGAGCAGGCGCTCCGCGGGCTTGCGGGTCTCGACGAGATTCTTCGGCGGCGAGGCGAACGGCAGTCGGACGACGTACCGGCCAGAGGGGGTGCGCTCGTGGGTGCGCACAAAGTGTTGCTCGCACTCCTCTTCTTCGGGAGTGAGCGTGACGGAAGCGGGAGGTTCGCTCTCCTGCTCCCAGAAGCGGCGTACCAGCTCGGCCAAGTCACGGTCGGCGGTGCCTTGGAATGAGCTGAGGTGACCAACGAGGGAGGTCGCACCGCAGCCCCCTGACAAGATCCATCCCAGGATGGTCTTCTGAGCTATTGGCGTTTGCGGTTCGCCTCGGCGGAGACCATCCTCCAGGATGGTCGAGCAAACTTCAGCGCCCAACAGCAACTCGACGGGGTCGTTGGCGGTGAAGCGCGGATCGGCCAACGGGAGTCCTTGAAGATGAGGCCACGTGGTGCTGCACTTGTTCGTGGAGCCTTGGTAGAGCGAGAGACGCGGAAGCACGAACGCGACGGCGGTGAACGAGTCCCCGGTGGTCCTCGACGTGACGTTCAGTGACACCTTGCCCCGAGTGGACCCGAGTGTGAGCCGCCGATGCCGAAGATAGACACTCGCGTGCGCGATCGCGGCAGGCGTAGCCGCTGCACCAAGGACTCCGACACGATCGACACTTCGGAGCCCTGGTCTATGAGGGCCCGAACCTCATGGGGATCTCCGTGCCGGTCGGCAATGGTCACGCGCGCGGTCGCGAGGAGAATCGCCTTACGGTCTTCGGTCTTTCCGGCGGCGGAAAGCGCGCTGACTTCCGCGGCAGGTTTCGGCGTGGAAACGTACGCGTCGTGCAACATCGAGTGGTGACGCAAGTTGCATGTGAAGCAGTTTCGCGTAGACTGACACTTCACCACCAGATGATTGCCGAGACAGTTGTAGCAGAGTTTATTGGTCTCGACCACAGTCTTCCTCTCACTGGCTGTCTTGGCCTTGAAGTCGGGGCACCCCATGAGCGAGTGCTTCCCCTTGCATAGCGGGCACTGAGAAGGCTCGGAACGCTTCGCGACGTGGGTTTTCGCGGACCGTGACGGTTCACTCGCGGGTTTGGTAGTGTTCTTCGGATTCGCGGCGTTTAACGTGAGAATCCGTTTGGAGATGAAGCTCATCAGCGTATCGTGGGACGGCGGTTCGAAGGAATCTCCCGAGGAGGATTCCCATTCCAGACGCGTTCGCGAGTCGAACAGTTTCGATGACGAGGTGGTTGAAAAGGTCCATGCCGTGCGACGCTATGGGCCTCCCAATGCTCTCTTGAGCATTCACGGCGGACGTGGCGGCGTTATGGACGCGGCTGAGCTCGTCGGCGGTAGCGGCTTTCATCTTCGCCACGGCGGTAAACGTGGCGAAGTTGGAGCGTATCAGCTCCCTCTTGTTCTCGTAATGCTGGCAGAGTAGCGCCCACGCGCGATCGTAATTTTCGCCCGTAATGGTTAACGATCTTATTAATTTTTCAGCCGGCCCTTTGAGACACGAGCGGAGGTAGTGCAGCCGTTCGACTGGCGGAATCGCCGGCTTGTCGCCGATGACCGACCGAAAGAGATCGCGGAAAGATGGCCAGTCCTCGTAGGCGCCCGAAAATTGCGGCAAGTTGATACGGGGCAGCGAGACGCGAGGCGCGTGTTCGCCCCCCCGATCTGACGCCGTGACGGACGCGGAAGCCGACGCGGCCTTGAAGAGCTTCGCCTGTTCGGACAGGATGCTACGCTGGAGCACGTAAGCGCTCTCGGCTTGGTCGAGTAAGTCTAATTTTGCGTACTCACTCTCAGCGTAGCGGTCCTTGTAGCAGGCCCGAACAAGGTCATGCTGGCTCTCGAACTTCGCCCAGTGGTCGTCGAGGAGGCGAATGCGAGTCTCGACGGCAGAGAGGGTGATATTCGCCTGACCCATCTTCTTCAGGTTTTCGACTGCGTTGGAGATGCGTACGAAGAGTTCGTGTTGGCTGTTCAGCATGGCGCTATGGTCAAGACTCATGGTGTCTTCTGTTTTAGGCACTCCCGATCGCGGTTGCCGGCGATGATCCGGCTCGAAGGACCAGAATGTTCGGGGGCACGCGTTAGCGCGGGATGGCGCGAGGTAAAGACAACCACAAGAGAAGACACAGCAAGTACAGAGAAAATAGCGTTTATAATGTTAAATATGTACAGTTAACACAGGTTACTTTTAGGCAAGTGCCGTGAGCGCGCACAGAGTTGAGCACGGCGAGAGCAGCGAGAAGCGGTTCAGCAAGCGAGTGCGAAACGGCGGCGGTATAGCAAGGCGGTTTAGAAAAGCGGTGTACTAGCGGTGATCTGCGAAGCGAAATCGATTCCGCGGCGCAGCGGCGATCCCTTTATCACCTCCGAGGCGAAACTCCCTCCAGGCTGGGTACCACCAGTTTCGGGAGGGTGATTGGCCATCGGAGCTCTACGTCATAGAACCGACGTCACCGTTTTCACGTGACGCCCCGGCGGGGTCGTTACATGGTTTCAACTGTTTTGTTTATAGCAGGGATCTTTCTTTTGTGAGAGCGTCGTCGTTCGACTTTGTTTATGCGACCGGTCGACCGTGGCTGTGTTGTTGCTAACAATTAGCGAACTTTCGGAAAGTAACGAAAGATCCATGCTATAACGTGCCGCGAGTTATTCCCTTAACGCGAAATTATTTAGGCGATTATTTTATAGAAAGCGTGACATGCGCTGACATGCAACCGAATTATCACGATCTCACACAATGACGTTTTTAAAGAATTGTCATTTCAATTATGCCTTTCTTAAGAGTTTTTGTTAAAAAATGGGGTTTGCCCACACTTTTTTGTAATTTTCTCAGCTTCTATGAGAGATACGTACAAAATGTTTCAGACCAAATTTGAAGCTTATCAAATTTCCTGAAAAACAGTATATTCGGCATTAATATGTGACCAACAATTATACCAACAACAAATGCTAGAATAATGTTGCTCTTTTTTCCTCAGTTTACCGTAATTTTTAATGATTTAAATATTGTCGAAAAAATTTATTTCGAAATTTTTGCGGTCGGCGTAAGTTTCAAATCTCATTATACATGATGTAGCTTCCCGTTGGTCTTTGGGTTAAATTTTTAAGACAAGTAGTATTCGAGATATAGGGTGTCGAAAGTGGCCGCAACAAATTTCTGTTTCATATGCAGAGGCGAGCACACAGTGCAAGTAAGGGATGCATATTTATTGTTGATATACTAATAATTAAACCAATAAAAACATAAAAAACTGCGTACATAACCTAAATAAAATTCATAAAGAATATTAATGTCAAAACGTAAAATAATAAATACAACAATATAATAATAATAATAAATAATAATAATCCTAAAAAAATATACAATAACTATTATTACATATTATATAAATATTATGTTGATGTAATATGTGTTGCGTGCGGGCATGCGTATGCGCTTTGTGTAGTACAATGAAAGTAAGCTTCCCCCGCACGCACACATATTACATCATACATAATATTATATAATATGTAATAATAGTTATTGTATTTTTTTAGGTTTATTATTTATTATTATTATTATTATTGTATTTTATTATATTTACGTTTTGATATTAATACTAGCTGGTACCCGGGCTTCGCCCCGGAGGACATATGTAATAAGACACGCAAATACTCCCTCTCTCTCTCTCTCTCTCATCTCTCCTCTCTCTCTCTCCTCTCTCTCTCTCTCTCTCTCTCTC